>NC_134116.1:9600383-9903414 GCF_040939455.1 Microcebus murinus
ATGCATTCCTTTTTCTTCTATTAATGACAGAAATAGGGGTTGGGAGAGGAGCTTTCACCACCATAGAATCACTGATGGTGAGTGTCTTACTCTAGGGCAACACTTTCATCTTGTAGCCGAAGAAACCAAAGCAGAGCTGGCTTCTCGGGCAAGGGACCTGCACAGTGGCACAGGTGCACCCTTAGGACCTCATGTGTAATTAATGCTATGCTATCACTGCCATGAAATTCCTAGTAAGTTCTGAATGAAGGGCCCCTCATTTTGTTTTGTAATAGGCCCTGAAAATTATGTGGCCAGCCCTGTGTATAGGTCTCCCCTAAAAAGTAGTGACAAATAAGGACAGAGCCTGAGTGAGTGTTCTGTCTATGGTTGCTTTAGCAGAGGGGTAAAGAACGCCACTGGCTCCACCGTCTCCTACCTGTATGCCTTCGGTCAGTTTCTTAACCTTTCTGTGTCTCTGCCTAGTCACCTCCAAAGTGGGGATGGTGACAGGGCCTTCTTCACAGGAGTCCCGCAAACTAAACATGCAGAGTGATTATCTCAGAGCCTGGCACCGGTAACCACTACGCAAGCGTTGGCTATTGTTGGTGCTGTTGTTGCTGCTGTTCTTGCTGAATTGTTAGGCAAGCCCAGTCTAGGCTGTCAACAACCCTGTCACCAACACTGTCACAAAGTTGCATGTGTGAAAGTGACAAAATCAATCAATCAAAGACCGGAGGACAGGACACTCTTTACACTTTCAATGAAATGACTGATTTGACCAGTTGGTTAAATACCTTTTAGGTAAATCACATACTCACACATTAATATTTAAGGCAGCAAGTACTTAAAATTTATCCTGTCAGTGGAAGATAGATAGATATTCATTTGTCATTAATCCAGTTATGGGCTCTCCTGAGCATAAAAAAAATAAATAAATAAACCCTGGGAAATTTGGAGTAAGGAGGAGGTACATAATTGGTGGTGACAGGGAAACCTGAAAGTGCAATTGATCAGAGGCAGCTGGTACCGTGGAGGCTACACTGCCCTCTGTATCTTTCAGTAGTAATATTTCTCTTCAATGAATGCATAAACCTACTACTATCCAGTAAACGTTCCCATGTGGGTAATCTGGGCAGCCCCATTTCCTCCAGCTCTCAATTCCAAGGAGGTAAGATTACCTTAATCAGACACTACATTTTGTTTATGCTTGAAGGATAAAGCACGCTGAGCGTTCATCTTCCCCAAAACAAACTAATTGTCCGGGTGCAGTTCTGTCAACATTAACATAGTAATTAGACACACTATAAGCCAATGTGTAGGGAATTGTGAGTCCAATTATTATACAAATCTTTTTAAAATATATTAACCAACTTCAATCATAATGTTAGCCAATTTGCACACCCCTGATAGGATTCTTCCCTGGCAGAAGACAACAAAAAGCCTACTAACCTAATGGAAATGTTGCATATAATGAAATTCAAGGAGGGTCATGGGTCCCCTGGGTGACAGGTGTTATTAAAATTTGAAAGAACATTATTGTTACTGTTACCATTGGGCAGGGAATTTCAAATATTGGCCTTGCAGGCCATTAGGGCCATCTCTCTTGCACTGTGCTCCTATTGACAGTAAAGGAAACAGGAACAAGCTGCTGTATAATTGACATAGGGCAGGATGCTTATGCTTAAAACACTCATCTTGATACAATCTCAACACTGTCATTTCTGACTTTCAGATTCTGCCTATACATCTTTGACCCAATCCTCTTCCCCCTTCCTGTTTACATCTTTCCAATAGTTTCAAGTGAAAGCATCAAATACAGAGAAAAGGATTGAAACCACCTATGTGCTGAGTCTCTGTCATTTGCATGCAATTAAATGTTTCACGTAATATTATGTCCTTGGAAAAACATGTACTAAAAAAAAAATCTTCACTGTTTTTTTCATCACATATAAAGTATGAGGCTAGAGTATTCGTACAGACTCATGTTAGTTTAAAATATCCTAAGTAAATTATTTTCTTCCTCTGATATTCACCTTCCTGCATCCCCTCAAATTATATCATATCCCTTATGTCACTGAGGTGCACTGAATGCCATAGAGTTCACTCTATCTACAGAGAATGCTCCAGCTTCATTGGTATGACAGACAGAAGGATTATACCTCAGGGTATGATGATTCCATAGTGTTATCTGAAGTCACGCTGCATTTGCGTACCTCCTACTGCAAACTGTATCTGTGTCGTAATCTAAAAGGTCTTTTCCAGCGTTAACACTCATGGCTTTCTCTGCAGTTCCCCGGCTGACTAACTGTCACTGGGATTGCCGGTCTCTAGATCTATTAACTCAAATTATTCAGGCTGACCATTCTCTTTTTATTTCCCATGTGTATTTTTAACTTTTCTTGGTCCATTTTAAACTTTAGCTTCCTTTCCTCGGTGGTGCTTACAACACTTTCCAAATTGTGATTGGTTCAAAAATGACAAAGGAATTTGTCCTCATTTTCCAAGCCAAAATAAGGATGCATGATAAATTCAGTTTAGTGTTAATCCCTGTGGGTCTTCAGTAGTAACTTATCCTGAAATCATGACACCATAATTCCATCGAATTCTCCATTCATTGGCTCTTCCATACTAAGTAATCATGAACTAATTTTATTTCTTCAATCTATCTTACATAAAATGCAACACATGTTAATGAGGTATTTTGAAAACAAGAATCTTGGTTTTACCTTGAATGTTATTAATACTTTGTGCCATGTTTTTATGAAATAATAAAAGAGTGAGTTGAACGTCTCTATAGATATCTCTTTAAATTAATGGTTTATGAGAAAACTTCTGTGCCAAATAAAAGCACTAGCTTTATTTGTCTTTGTGTTTATTTTAGTGTTTTGCTAAGAAAACAGATGCTGTGCTGAGAAGGTATGCAATTAAGCAAAAACTGAATGATCTATCTAAGGTGCATAATTATTGCAGGAGAGATTTCTGTTCTGAACTACCCATAATAAATCTGACAGGCTGCAAAGCATCCATAGGAAGGTAATCCAGCTGCTACAAGGATTGGAAATAGGGCTTTCCTAGGAAGAACTGAAGAAAATGAGAATGCTTAACTGGGTAGCAAAAGCTGAGAAAAACATGATAATTGCTTTATATATGATAGTAGGTCATGCTGTGAAAAAAGGATTATACTTAATTATGGGTTGTTTCAGGGGCCAGAGGGAGAAACCTACAAGATAGCAAAAAAGTGGGTGTCGGGGGAACATCTAATAATTACAGATAACCAAACTGGAGCGGTCTTCCTTGTCAGGCTGTTAACCATTGACCACGGATAATTGCACGGGGGCTGTGTGGAAGCCACTGAGCTCCTCGTTACTCTGGGAAGATCAGGTGTGGGGGTCGTGCTCTCTCTGAGATGATTCATTTTCCTTTTGTCTCTGATCTAAAATTTAGAAAATTATAAAAAGACGTGGAATCTATCTACATAGGAACACTGACAATGGCAACAAATAGATAATTAGAGAAAGAGGATGAATTGGAGAACTCCAGTTTTGCGCATTTTCCATGCGTTGTGTGTCGTGCTCTTGGCATCTACACTTCGAGTGGAGACTCCAGCAGCAGCTCGTCGGGGCCCCTGTGCCACAGCCCAGGCATCAGCTTCTCTCTGCTCAGCCCTGCCTGTGCACCAGCTGGCTGTTTTAGGTGAGCTGGGGAATGAACCTAAGACTAGCAGAATGCATCCGTGGGATCAACGCTGGACGGGGATTATTGACACCTCTGCAAATTCTAAACCACTGTGCAGATGTATGTTTGTGACAGATGTAACTGCAACTCTGAGAAAAGACTGGTGAGTGGGAACTAACTACTTCCTAAAACAAAGGTGTAAATATGGGTTTTGATCTTATATACTATTTGTCTAAATCATGACAAAGTTATTCGGTTATAAGAAAAAAAAAAGTGGCTTAAAGATAGTTCCTGAAGATAGCAGCCACTATTGACTCCTCCCCTGCCAATATAATTTTCTCTGAGGGATGCAGGAGGCAGCAGAGTGGCAGCTCCTGGTGACATTTTCTGAGCTTCAGAACCCAAAGGGAACCCTGTAATTATTAAATAATTAGCCATCAGCTGAAATGGGCCTGAAGCTCAGCTCATCATGAAGACAAGAACAAGGATGATCAGAAATGTCTTTGGCAGTACTCGGACGGGAACGACCTTGGCGAGTTTACTCTGTGTCTAGACTGATCAGTGACCTGGCGGGAACCCTCTGCCTTTGTGTCCTGAAAGCCACAGACAATATGTAAACAAGTGAGCATGATTTTGTGCCAATAAAGCTTTAATTATGGACATTGAAGTGTGCATTTCATATAATTTTCACGTGTCAGGAAACATTATTCTTCTTTTGGTTTCTTTTAACCACTTAAAGATGTAAAAAACATTCATAGCTTGTGGCTGAATGAAATAGGCATCATGGGCTGTGGTTTGCCAATTCCTGATCTAGCATGTTAAGAAACTGCTGCTTTATTAAAAAAATAGTTTGGGGATATATGACCATTCACAATAGTAAGAGCTAATAAATAACTTGTAGTAATTACAATATCTAATGTGTATGCTGCTGAAAAGGGTATTTTTTAAAAGCATAACCACAAAGCTTATTGAAGATGGCGTGCTTGTAATAACTATGACTATAATGCAGGCTTTATCGTCTTTTACACCCTACGTGTCATTATCCCTCTGCCTTGGCTCCTAGAGGCTGCTGTGTCGAGTATAAGCATCTGTGCTGTGCAGTTAAGAAGAGCAAAGTTTCAGTAGAGAGAATGGAAATTTCAAATTTTCCAAGTTCAGATTAATTAAAGGAATGTATTCCAAACTATCTGACAACAAAGAAATCTCAGTGGTAATTTTCGATTTGATGGAAAATCTGAGAATAGCTTATCCATCTTGTTTAAATGGAATCTGTTGGCTGCTGAAGGCAATGTGATAATGGCACAATTTGCTATAGACACTGTGTTTATTTCCCTGACATTGGCATAATCCAAGAAGGACAATGGGGGCTTTCACTTATTCACAACTGTTTAGAATTAGGTAATGAAAAGTGACAAGGTTATCTAAATACGAATTCAATGTGGGCTTAATCTTATTCAGTTGTAATAGAAATTTCAGCCAGGAGCTGCTCTACTCTGAAAGATATCTTTTTCTAGGGCTGTGCCTTTTACTACCATCTATGATTCAAATATCAGAGAGACTGAAATTAGTAACTAGCTAGATCTATCTTAATACATAGTTATGCTTACAAAATAAAAGGCAGTAGGCAAAAAAAAAAAAATGCAAAAACTTGGCAAAAGTATAGAGCAGCTAGTGTTTCCAAGGAATATAGAGAAACTTGTGATATACCTGAAAGTCAAATAGCACATGTAGCTCATATGCTGACAAATCAGTGCAGTTCATCAAAGCTTCAGAATGAGAATGAAAACTGAATCCATTCGCAGACGATTTGTTCCATGGAAATTTAGACCTGAGCCAATGTAATTCTCTCTCCAAATATTCAAGCCTTCTCTACCAACGGCAGAAGTTCAAGTTGGGCATTATCCTATTTCCAATCACAAAACAGCTTGGCTGAGATAAATGCTTATTAGTTTTGTTCCAGGGTGCTTATATTCTTAGTTTTTCTAAATTCCTACCGATATCTGTTGGTACTGTTATGGACTAACTCTGTTCCTCTTATTGTATTCTTAAATTTCATATAGTTGTCCTACTTTCAATTAAAACAAAAAAGAAACATACAGATCTTACCGATAAGTCAAATATATACATTTCTTTCTTTCTTTTTTTTTTTTTTTTGAGAAGCTACATAATTTGGGAGTCAGGGAAAGGATGGTTGAATAAGGCAGAAAGAAGATATGATGAGCAGGCTCTCTATCTTCCAGTGACAGATGTGGAAACATGCTGATACAGAGTATTCAAGATTTTTATTTTGTAAGAGAAATATAATAGTTGCTCACCTTCGACTGAGTCCACTTTTAAGTTAGAATAATAACAAAAATCTAAACATACATTTCAGTCTTAGGCCATTTACTTGGTTCATTTTGCGCATAAAATGGTATGATCAGTCTACAAATGGACCAAATCTCTTATTTTTTTGTTTGTAGTGGTATTGGTTGAAAATTCTGTTTGTGTCATTACGTACATACTTTTTGTATTTTTGTCATTTATAAAATTAATACAATTGTATTTTGACACTTATGTATTTAAGAAACAGGACTATAGCTTTTGGCTTAGAAGGAATTCATTTTACTCACTAATGTAGAAAACTATGGTGTGGCATTTTCTCCAAATCTTCCGATTGAGTTCTGCCAATATATGGGACATTTTTCTAGTTTAGGCAGCAAACAGTTGCATTATTGAACATCTCTAGTTCATAAAGGTTGTTTTCACAGTATTCAAACATCCTTCACCCCTGCCCTCAAGACTCCAGCAAGAGGTAGAAAACACATAGCAACATGTCAAATGTTGCATTGTTGCATTGTTAGAATTGATGGCATCTTATCTCATTAGTTGCTCTTTGGTTTTCCCAAGAGACATCCTTTGCCTAAGTTCAGGTTTTCTGTGGCTCCTCTCTTGTCACCTGGTGTCCCTGGGGTGTCCTCAGACAGTTATAACTTGCTCAAGTCCTCATAGTGAAGAAAGCCAGAGGGTTGTCTAGAACTTGCCTGTATGTTTCAATTTCCAGAACTATGTCTTTCAGTCATAGAAATTGTGTGTTTTCTACTTGTCATCCTTGACAAAAGTCAGTGTTATATTACTAAAAACTGTGGGGCTAAGGGTGTAGGAGGACTAATAGTGAGCAGATGACTAACATTCATGATCGCACTATATAGTATTTGAAAGGATTATATAGATAAAGTCACATTATATATAGAAATAGTTGCTGTGTATAAAACCCAAAGATCAAAATTAAACATGCTTAAAGTAATGACTGAGTTCAGTAAGGGGGCTAGCCAAAAATGTATACAGATATAATTAATAGTTTTTCTATATACCAACAATAAGCATGTTGACAAGAAGCTAAGTTAAAATAGAAAAATATAAATTAACTAGAAATTATATTAACATACAAATACTAACTAGTATTGTGTGATTGACAACATATTTTTTCTACTATGAGAATTTATTAGAGGCATGAAAAGAATATTTAAAATAAAAGATACCTGTGTATGCTTTAATAAAATGTACATTTCCCATAATTCCAATAAAATCACAAGTGTGATTCTTTTCTGAAAATAAGATTCTAAAGTTCTTCTGAAACAATACACATGAGAGAAGAAAAAAATAATCAGATGCATGCCCTATAAGATATCAAAATATACTATAGATGCAATAGTTCAAACCTGGACTAGACAAGACACTGGATTACTGGAACAGAGAAGATATTCAGAAACAACTTTGGACATATTTAATAATATAGTATATAATAAAATTATCATTTCAAATCAATAGAAACAATAAATTGTAAACAGTAGTAAAAACTAGCTGGCAATCTGAAGGGAAAATTAGATACTTATATCATCTTCATACCAAAATAATTGTAAAACAATTTGGGAAAAAAATTGTTGATGTTTATGTGCTATTTGGGTGGGGAAAAGGCCATTTAAACACTACCGAAGGTAAATAGACCTTTACACTTAAAATTTAAATTTCTTTCTCTATGTCTGTCATTGCAAAGGAAACCATTAAGAAGCAAAACAGGCCGGGCGCTGTGGCTCACGCCTGTAATCCTAGCTCTTGGGAGGCCGAGGCGGGCGGATTGCTCAAGGTCAGGAGTTCAAAACCAGCCTGAGCAAGAGCGAGACCCCGTCTCTACTATAAATAGAAAGAAATTAATTGGCCAACTGATATATATATAAAAAATTAGCCGGGCATGGTGGCGCATGCCTGTAGTCCCAGCTACCTGGGAGGCTGAGGCAGAAGGATCACTCGAGCCCAGGAGTTTGAGGTTGCTGTGAGCTAGGCTGACGCCACGGCACTCACTCTAGCCTGGGCAACAAAGTGAGACTCTGTCTCAAAAAAAAAAAAAAAAAAAAAAAAAGAAGAAGCAAAACAATGTATATTTGCATCATGTATGAGACAGTAAATTAAACTTTTAATAAATTTAACTTTTAAATCAATTAAAAGACAGAAAATGAGTAACAATCATCTATAGCCAATTACATGAAGAAAACATTCATATATATATATGAAAGCACTATTTGTTTAATAAACTTTTGGGGTGTCTACACTGTTAGGCATAGTTGTAGGTGTTCCAAGTAAATATATTTAAGTGTGATATATAAATATATAGATATCATGAAATGGTTCTTGTTTTGCTTTGCTTGTCTATATATGTTATATATAGTAAAAAAATTTGTTCATTTTTAGGACAGTTATATATGTGTATATACATATGCATATTCATATACACATATATAGCTATAAAATTATTTACTCTTTGAATGAGAAATTTATTTTAATTCTAGGAATTTATCCTAAGAAAATTATCATATATTTCTTACAAGAATGTTTGCTGAAGCATTACTCATTGAGAAAAACTTGGAAATGACATAAGTGACTAATGCCTTGAGACTCTTCTATTCAAACATTCCTCTTAAGAAAAACCTAAGTAGTATTTTGGTATTCCTGAAATCAGCCATGGAACCCATTAGGATATGTGGCTATTTCATGCTTCACTAAATTAAGCCAATTGAGGTCCTTTAGCTGTTACAACTGTAGAAATGCCAAGGAGTTGTTTGAGAGCAATCAACTTAGAATTGAAAGCCCTGTATTTATTTGTCCTGCTACTTGAAACTGCTCAATAGGTCTTGCTTGTTCGTTCCCTTCCCCCTCTTCCTCTGCCCTACCCTTCATGAACTAAAGAACTAAAGCCGGATTCCACCATGTGAGCTAGAGTAGGACAACCACCTGTCCCCAGTGGAGAAGCGCAGCCATGGTGGCCAGAGACGGGGTGGGGCTCCCTTAGGAGGGCCCGGTCTGTCATGGACTGTCAGTGTCCCAGCAGGGGGAAGAAATGGTATTCCAAGGGGTGGCTGGCCAGGAGGTTGTAGCCCAACCAGGTGGAGGAGGGCATTTGTGTAGAGAAGCAGGTGGCGGTGGAGACAGGAAGTTCATTATAAACAGGGGAAGTGATCATAAACATAACTATTTTAAGGATGATTCAAACAAGGTTTGCTTAATGTCACAAAAAAAAAGTTATAAAAAAGGAGAAGATAAGAATAAACCTCTTGTTATGTTGGATTGCGGTTGGAAGTATTGGTGTAAAGTCATGGTTTTCAAAGTCTTTAGATGGATATAGAAATAAATATAAATGTCAAAGTGTGTAGTGTTCCCCAGCTCTGCCTCCTGAGGACACTGAGTGTGTGATAGCCCGGTAGGCATGAGCAGACCCAGGGCCCATTTTCCACTATAAGAAAATAAAGCTCTTTGGAAAACGCTTCAGAGCTGGAAGGAAAAAAATGTTGAATCTGGAAAACCTTGCCTTATCAGAAGACAAAGAAGTGACCCAAGTATGATGATTTCGAAATGATGAAAGGACTCAGAAGCCAGTCCGAAGAGAGTGAATTGGCCAATGTAAGGACAACTGGAGCCTCAAGATAAACAATGAGAGTCATAGATTATGACCCACTGAATAGGAAAGGAAACCCTGGGTTCACGTAGATAAAAATAAGTTAATCATTTGAAAGCATGAGGAGTAAGAAAATATTTACATATTTTCAAAGTGTATCCCCACAAAATGTGTATTAATAATAAAAGAGAGGCCGGGCGCTGTGGCTCACGCCTGTAATCCTAGCTCTTGGGAGGCCGAGGCAGGCGGATTGCTCAAGGTCAGGAGTTCAAAACCAGCCTGAGCAAGAGCGAGACCCCGTCTCTACTATAAATAGAAAGAAATTAATTGGCCAACTGATATATATATAAAAAAAAAAAATTAGCCGGGCATGGTGGCACATGCCTGTAGTCCCAGCTACTCGGGAGGCTGAGGCAGAAGGATCACTCGAGCCCAGGAGTCTGAGGTTGCTGTGAGCTAGGCTGACGCCACGGCACTCACTCTAGCCTGGACAACAAAGCGAGACTCTGTCTCAAAAAAAAAAAAAAAAAAAAAAAATAAAATAAAAAAAAAAAAAAAAAATAATAAAAGAGAAAAAAATAGCTCTGCAATGAAAAATCCTGAGAGGCAACACCTTAATGCATGATCAAAGTGAGCATCATCAGTGTGGACAAATCAACAACCTGCAGTATTTGAAGATGGAATGAAAAGAACACGGTGCTGCTTCTGGGAAACTCCTGCCAGAGACTCTATAACCTGAATCAAATCCAAATTGTAAGCATCACACAAATCCGAATTGAATAACACTCTACTGAACAGTTGTTCCGTGATATTCAGAGGCATCAAGATCACGATATTCGAGGGGACACTGAGGAACTCTTCCACTCAGAAAGTCTGAAGGGCTGAGACAACCAACTGCCAATGCTGGCTTTTAATGTTTGTGTGTTAATAAAAGTGTAAAGAATTGAAAAAAATATAAATATTTAAAAAAAAAAAGTCTTACAGAAGAAATGTGGATTTGATAAACTAGAGCCTATGATTTTAACTTATGTTTGATATATAGTAGTAAGGGTTTTATGAGTGTTGATTATTTTGTGCCAACAGCCCAGAATTGTTGCTTCTATGTAGGCAGAAAACTATGAACTCTGCTTCCAAAGTTATTTAATGTTCTCAGTGTTTGAATGTTATTTTTGTAAGTGTGTTAATAAAAGTGTAAAGAACTGGAAAAAATATAAATATTCTAGAAAAAAAAGATGTCCTTTGTACAGCTAATGTATCAGTAGTAACTCCTGATTTTGATGGTTGTGTTTTGCTTTGTATTACCCTTGTTAGAACACCAAAGTATTCAGAGTTGGTAGGGCAGCAGGTTGGCCACTGAATTTCAAGTAGTTTTGAGGGGAAAAAAGTTTCTGTACTGCAACTCCAACTCTTTGTAGTGTTATGGTTATTACAAAGTAAAAAAGAAATACTGCTTTATACCTTGTACAAATTCTTTAACTTCTCTGACATTCGGATTCTTCTTTTATACAGGGTAAAGTAAGAAACATAAGATAAAATGCAGCAGTCCCCAACCTTTTTGGCACCTTTATTGTGCTTGCAGTTTAGGGCTTCTGCCAAACCCTGAAACATCCTGTTAAAAGTATACTGACCTGGGCTAGAAACATAAGGTTGGGGTTAATATACAAGAAAATGCTTGATTCTGAGAAATCACTGGGACATATCAGTGACAGCTGAAGGGTCAGCATCTGTCCGGGCATCCTAGCAAAGCTGTTTAAGTCCCTTTTATTACACTGCCTTCATCCCTGGCCAGCTGCCACCAAGTAATGACTGGTTGTTAACCAAGTTAAGTGACATCTAACCAGATTAGACATACATTTATCAGGGGTAAGCCAGGAACGATATAAAAAGAGCATTACGCACACACACCCACTCACACACATTTTGTATACTGGGGCTGTACACTTTTTATTTAACTTTATCTAAAAACTAAGGGCTTTTTGATCAATTTCACTCGTCATGCAAGAACTCAATAAAGGTCGTGTGTGTCAGCAGCACATCACTGTGGGTACAGAAAGCATCCACATAAAGATAAAGAAGCCGCGGGTCCGCCCACAGCAGTTGCTGCTTCTCTCCCGTGCCTGTGGGTGGATGTGTTGTGTTGGGGAAACTCACAGGTTGACTCAGCAAATTACCAACTTAGCTCCATCAGTGAGGATCCTGTTACTTGCTTTTCATAGCAGGGGGAAAAAGAGATAAGGCAATTTTTTTTCTAATTTCATTTTGGTTTTATCTTGAAATAGTTTTATACTTTTAGAAAAATTGGAGAAGAGTATAAAGAAGCTCCACATAATCTTTGGCCAGGTCCACTAATATTTAAACATTTGCCAGAATTTTTGTTTTGTTTCTTCAGAGCTCCTTGCTGGTAGGTTGGATATATCATACTCTTTGATTCTTTAGTACGTCAGTGTGTATTTCCTAAGAAGGAGGTGTGCCCCTTCTTTTATGTAACCACAGTACAGATTCAGATGATGTATCCTTGATATAATACTTTAATCTAATCTATCATCCACATTCCAAATTTGTCACATATCTCAATAATGCTCTTTGCAGAATCTTAATTTTGAGTTATTTGTTCTTCAGTCCAGTCCTAGATTTGGCTAGTGGGAATCCCTTCCAGCTGCCTCTCGTGTCCTTTTGACATGCCTCCAAGTTTTTTTTTGGTTGTTGTTGTTTTTGAGCACTTTCTGGCTTTGTGATCATAGGATTTTTAAATACATCGACTTTTAAAGCTTCTTGGGAACACTTCACCTTAATCATAGTGTCCTTTTGATTTTTCTTTGGGAGTCTCAAAATATCCTGTTACTGTAACTTGATTAATATCTGGATTGCCAATATAGTAAATTAGATCACAGCATAGAGTAGTTATCCAAGTTTTTGCAATGTACGACTCAGGTGAATACACATGGTATTTCACTATCTAATTGAGGGAATGATCAAATACATCAAGAAAAGTAAAATATCAACAGAAAAAATATCAATTCCATGGTGAACTCACCATGTTACTTTTACAACCCAAAGTTCACAATTAAAATCTTATTTAATACCTACAATTATTTATTCTTTTAAAAATATTGCTTATGAAGTAATGTGTTAAAGATAAAGTAATATAACAATCAGACCACTATTCAGCTAGTAAGTGCAAAATATAGCCAGAAAAGCACCATGTAATTAGAATCAAAGGGAAAAGAGTTGATCAGTCGATCCCCAAGGTAGCAGTCAGGCAAGAGAAAGAAATAAAGGTATACAAATCCAGAAAGAAGAGGTCAAAATATCCCTCTTCACTGTATGATACTGTATCTAGAAAACCCTAAAGATTCCACCAGATGACTCCTATAATTGGTAAATAAATTCAGCAAAGTCTCAGGTTATAAAATTAATGTACACAAATCAGTAGCATTTCTCTATACTAATAATAGTCAAGCTGAGTGTTAAATCAAGATTCAATTACATTTACAATATCTGCAAAGAAAATAAAATACCTAGGAATATACTTAACCAAGGACATGAAAGATATCTATAAGGAGAACTACAAAACACTGCTGAAAGAAATCATAGATGATGCAAACAAATGGAAAAATATCCCATACTCTTGGATTAGTAGAATCAATGTTGCTAAAATGTCCATATTGCCCAATGTGATTTAGACATTCAGCTCAATCTCCATCAAAATATCAACATCATATATCATAGATCAAGAAAAATAATTTTAAGTGTCACTTGGAGCCAAAAAGAGGCTGAATAGCCAAAGCAATCTTGAGCAAAAAGAACAAATCTATAGATATCACATTAACTGACTTATAATTATACTATAAGGCAATAGCAAGCAAAGAAGCATGGTACTGGTATAAAAGTAGAGACATAGACCAATGGAATAGAATAGAGACCCAGAAATAAAACCATCTACCTACAATCAGCTGATCTTCGACAAAGCAGACAATAGTATACACTGGGAGAAGGAAGCCCATTCACTGAATGGTGCTGGGAAAACTGAATAGCCATGTGCAAAAGATCAAAACAAGACCCCTATCTATCACCATATACAAAAATTAATTCAAGATGGATAAAAAACTTAAATTTAAGGCATAAAACCATAAAAATTCTAGAAGAAAACATAGGAAAAATTCTTATAGACATTGGCCAAGAAAAGAATTTATAATTAAGACCCCAAAGGCAAATGCAACAATAACAAAGGTAAATGAATGGGACTTAATTAAATTTAAAAGCACAGGAAAGAATATAATCAACAGATTAAATAGACAACCTATAGAGTGGGAGAAAATATTCACAAACTATATATCCAATAAAGGGCTAATATCCATGATCTACAAAAAACTCAAACAAATCAGCGAGAAAGAACAAATAACCCCATTAAAAAGTGGGCAAAAGACATGAACAAAAGTTTTTCAAAAGAAGATAGACTAATGGCCAATAAACATATGAAAAAATGCTCAACATCTCTAATCATCAGGAAAATTCAAATTAAAACCACAAAGAGATATCACCTTACCCCTGTCAGAATGGCCATTATTTTATTTTTTTTTTTTTTTGAGACAGAGTCTCGCTTTGTTTTCCAGGCTAGAGTGAGTGCCGTGGCGTCAGCCTAGCTCACAGCAACCTCAAACTCCTGGGCTCAAGCGATCCTCCTGCCTCAGCCTCCCGAGTAGCTGGGACTACAGGCATGCGCCACCATGCCCGGCTAATTTTTTATATATATATATCAGTTGGCCAATTAATTTCTTTCTATTTATAGTAGAGACGGGGTCTCGCTCTTGCTCAGGCTGGTTTTGAACTCCTGACCTTGAGCAATCCGCCCGCCTCGGCCTCCCAAGAGCTAGGATTACAGGCGTGAGCCACAGCGCCCGGCCTGGAATGGCCATTATTAAAAAGTCAAGAAACAATAGATGTTGGCATGGATAAAGAGAGAAAGGAATACTTTTACACTGTTAGTTGAACTGCAAATTAATACAACCTCTATAGAAAATATAATGGAGATTCCTCAAAGAACTAAATGTAGACTTACTGTTAATCTAGCAATCCAATGATTGGCTATCTACCCAGAGGCAAAGAAGTAATTTTATCAAAAAGACACCTGCACTTCAATGTTTATCACAGCACAATTCACAATTGCAAAGATGTGGAATCAACCTAAATGCCCATCAATTCATAAGCAGATAAAGAAACTATAGTATTTATATACCATGGAATACTACTCATCCATAAAAAGGAATTAAATAATGTCTTTTGCAGCAACTTGGATGGAACTGGAGACCATTATCCTAAGTGAAGTATCTCAGGAAAGGAAAAGGAAACACCACAAGTACTTGCTAATAATTGGGAGCTAAGTAATGGTCACACACAGGCACAGAAAGATGTAAAGGACATCAGAAACCAAGAAATGGGAAGTTTGAGGAGGGTGAGGGGTAAAAACTTACCTATTGGGTATAATGAACACTATTCCAGTGATAGGCACACTAAAAGCCCCAACTTAAGCATTATTCAAGGTATACATGTAACAAAAACATTTATACCTCCTTCATATTTTGAAATAAAAGATGAAAAAAAAGAACAGCAACCAGAGAACTCTCTCACTGTGTCTCTGTCTGTGCGTGAGCACCAGCGAAAGGCCGTGTGAATACACAGCAGGAAGGTCACTGTCTTCAGACAAGGAGAGCCCGTGCCAGAAAACAGCTGAGTGGCACCTCGAACTTCCAGCCTCCAGAACCATGAGAAAATAAATAAATGTCTGTTATTTCAGCCAAAAACTAAAAATATATAAACAAATCTTTAAACACATACCTATGCTCCTAAGAAAGTGAAGAAAATTGCCAGTGGTGAAAAAAAAATCAATAAATAAAAGAAAATGAAAAGGAGTCAGGATTTCAAGTTTGTACACTGATCCCAAAGCTGCAGACACTCTTTGGTCATTTTTAACATGTCAGAATGTAAACATGTGTAGCCATCCTAGAGAACAACTGGACATGGACAGTGAAATTGACCGGGAACCCCATTCCCTGGGGAGAACTGGGAGGAGGGACCTGGCTCCTGCAATAACAAATATTGAGGCTCCTTGTGCTCACTATTGTAATGGATAAGCAAAATTCAGGAAATGCATAGAAGGGGTTGTTATCCATAAAACATTCATGAGTAATTAACTATATAGCAGCATGGAGAGCTCTCAAAAAATAGTATAAATGAAAAGAAAAAACACAATGATATTTACAGCACAATGCCATTTAGGTAAATTATATACATAAACACATAATATAACACTATACAATTTTCTAGTTCACAAATATATCTAAATCAGCAGTTCTCAAATCTAGCCAGACAGAAGGATCATCAGTGTATAAAGCAATGTTTTCAGAGCTCACATACAGACAGACAGTTCTAAGGCATCCAGGATCAGGCCCATTCTTGATCATAGGTCCCCAAATGACCTAATAGGCAGCCAGAGTAGAGAGCCACTAATCTGATAAAATGTTACACCATATTTTCAAATGTATGCAAAAATGATTATAGATGGTTAAATGGAGTCAGTTCTGCTATAAGACTTGTTTTGAAAACTCAAATTTGTTCCTGCATGATTGATATATTAGGTAACAATTTGAGCTTAATATGAATTTTGTTTTGCTTATGTCTTATGTCTGCAAGAAACACTAGATGTATGCAAAAACCTTCACCCAGATACAGAGCTATGTAGGAATACACAAAATGTACACATGCATGCACTTCAAAAACCTACCAGCTACCTCAGTTCATTTTATGTGGTCAGCCATACCTATCACATCTGTTGTTATATATGTGTGTGTGTGTGTGTGTGTATTGATATATAAAAATATATGTGTATGGATGTGGATGTATAAACAAATCCCAGAGAGAGAAAAAGAGAGACAGAAAGAGAGAGCTGAACATATAAGGCTTCTTAGGTTCATTTGGCCCTCCAACTTCTCTGCCTCTTCAACTTACATCTGATGCAAGGGTAGCTTTTCCACCCCAGAGGCCAGATGGTGACAGTAGAAGGATTGGAGAAGGCATGACAAGAGTTTAAACGCTGGTGGGAACATGATAAACAGTGTGCAGCCATGGCCACCTGCAGGGATGTGCCCGAGATGATGCTAGGGAGAGAAAGGCCAGGCAAGAAGGAGGAGGTCTCGAGCAGATGCAGCCAGGAGACTAAAAAAATAAAAAGGAAATCTTCCTGTAGCAGATATTCAATTCCCAAAAATCATCCTTCCAAAAATGTTCCACACATATATGCATCCATATGACTTTTAAAATGTTGCATCCTTATTTTCTTAAATAGTACTATATATACTATACTATATTTACTATATACACCACAGTCTGTGCCTTTCTTTTATAATCCATCTGGGATAACTTTCCATATAAGCACAAACAGATCTACTTCACATTTTTTTTTTAAACAACATGCACAGCATTCTGTTTTATGGCTGCACAATGATATAAAATTATCATCTCTACTGATGGACATTTAGGTCATTCCCAATCTTTCTTATTATAAACAATGCTGTAATGAACATCCTTCTACATGCATTTTTAGACATACTTTTAATTATATTTGAGCTTAAATTCCTAAATGTGAAATGGGAGTAATATATCTTTTAAACTTTGATAAATATTGCCATGTTTCTTTGAAAGACTTTGCAAACGGTTTTACTCCCATAAACAGTATTCACGTGTCTGTTTCACCCAACTTTGCTAACACTATGAATTATAAACTTTGTTTGATAGGTGGAAATTGTTAGAACACTCGTTTTAATTTGCACTTCATTAATTGTACATGTAGTAAGTATAATCTAGAATATTTTTAATGTTTTTAAGCCTTAAAAGTTTGGGGCAATTTGTTTTCCTATAAAAAAAGTTTTCATGTATTATACAAATATATATTGCTTTTTTGGTTTCTTCCTTCATAATTCATAAAAGCTAATTAGATATTTTGCTTTTTATTCTTTGTGTGTTTTCCAAAATTTGTCCTGATGCTTATATTCCACTTTTTCTGTGAAGATCCATTTAGGCCTGTTTTAAAGTTGCATTCCTCCTAAGAGGAATGGTATTTGTTTTGCCAGAGCTTGGGGTTCCACCTTCTAGAGACTTCTTTGATTTAAATTGTTTGCATAGTTTTTTCACAGACTTGTGGGTCATGTGAATTCATGTTGAAAACTGGTTTAAGAACTGGATTGTGGCTTCAAGTTCTCAGGGGATTTCTGCTCCCTACCATCTAAAGCAACTATATAACCCAGCTTTTTGTTGTAGCACAATTATATAAAAATGTATCTTTCTCTTCAAAAGTATCCCAGTTTGTAAGATACATTATGTAGTCACTCAATGCTGAAGTTACCGGTGGCTGTTAGGTTTCCATCCTGTTCCTTTTAGCTCAGCAGATTTATTTTCTTACTTTGTTTTACAGAATGTGCTAACTCTTTGGGACCAACTCTAGTCAGGGCGTTGCTATTTTACTTCCAGCCTAGGCTGGCTCTAGGCTACATCTCCTGTCTTCTGATTGTCTCACCCTATACATTCATCAAAATAAAATTTCACCTATATCAGAGCCCACAGCACAATCCTTGAAAGAGACATTTGCTTGGAATACAGTGCATAATGTGTACAATGTTTCTGGCACTGGCTTCATGATGGTTCTAAACCTTTACCCTGTATTAAAAATTAATCATCATAAAGTACCTCTTTTTGTCTTTCAATATTTTTGCCTTGAATACCACCTTGCATGACATGAGCCCTGAGTTCTTTTTGTATATCTGTTAATTCTTTTTGGTTCCCATTATCCTCAGTATTTATTTATAAGCATTTTCTGAATGAATTGTTTTGTATACAGATATCTGGGTTCTATTTGTGATAAAATCAGAAAGGTTTTCCTTTTGTTAGTTTGTCTTATCCTATTTACATTTACTGCCATGACAAGATGGGCAAGTTTGATCTCAGTTTTGCCATCTTTCCCTTACATTGTCTTTTCAGTTTCTTTCTTAATGATTCTTCTATTGTTTTTCTCTTTTTCTCCATTGCCTCTAAGTACTTGGAGTGTGTGCATGTTTTTCCTCTACACGTTTAGAAGGAGTATATTCTGGTTTTATTTCATTATAAAAATTCCTTTTTAAACTTTAATAATATGTTTCCAATACTTTTTTAAAAATCAGGAAGTGGATGGACACCAGTGAATAGAAAGAAATAAAGATATACTCATCTCTGCTTTCCTTTAATTTCCAGATAAGGATATTAAATCATATAAATTATTTTCTCTCTTCTCTTCTTTTCATCTTCCCTATATCAATAATACGATTGATTATGTTGTTGTAATTTGTTTTTCTAAAGGATTTACTTATGCTCCTAAACTTCTAACTCCATTAGCTTTAGGTGATTCTATTTATTCCTCATCATATTTTCTAACACAAGGAATTTTTTATAGTAGTTCTCTATCAGATGATTCCATGATTTATTTAAATAATAGAACACCAAAGATAATTCAATCTGTTTTTAATTTAACCTGTCCAAAATTAAATATTTATTAATTTCACAAATATTGGACCAGGCATCTAGCATGTTCCAAACACTTTTCTAGGCACTGGGGATATAGTAGGGAATGAGACATGTACAATCTTTCCTCAAAAAAGGGTCTGAGGCTCCACTGCCTCTACCTGCATGACATCTTTCACCCTTGGAATCCTCTGCGAAGCGCATCCCATACACTCTTCAACTCCAGGGCCCCAGCAGAAGTGACCTCTGAATATTTGGCTACCAAGAAACAGCTACTTAGCATCTCTCGGGACACACATTAGGAACCACTGCTCTGGTGGCCTGTGCTCTGCAGGCACTGTCTTTCTGAGAATGAATAAATGCCTTTGCTCTATCATGACAGACTCATTCATCTGAAACCTTAATAAATAAATAATAGCACGAAAATGGCCACTGTGGCTCTGCAGCATATTTTTAAAATTTAACTCAGAGATAACCATAAGCAGAACAAAAGAGTAAAACCGTTTACAAATGAAAAGAATTTGCAAGTATTGATTAAGAGCATCGTATGGTATTAACATGCAAATAAGTCTAATAAATTTTGGATTAGAGAAGTTGTATATTTTAGGATTTTTTACTAATTTAAAAATCATTGCCAGTGCCTTTTCTCTCTTAAGAATTCAGCTGGAATTAGTTTCCTCTCCATGCAGCATCTGAATACGTTTTTAAAATAAAAGAACAATTATGTTTTATACAATAAACCTAATTTACATTTTTTGTCTTTTTTTCACACTTTTTCATCAGACAATGAAATATATGCTAAGTTATGGATCCAGGTTTACAAAAGAACTAATAGCTGCAGCCAGTATAGATTATGATAAAATACTCATTTTTTTGCAGCTTATAGAGAGTGCTGAGCTGAAATATAATTCACACTAAGACAGCAGATACAACCAATCTAACAAAAACCTTACCAGTTTCTTTATAAAAAAGGAACTGATTTTATTATAGTAGTGAGAACTTGATGTGTGAATGTTTTATATTTATTTTTAGTCTCTGTTTAAATTCAAGTGAACAGAAAATCAAAAATATTTTATCTAGTAGTAGGAACATACTAATGTTTAAAAAGTGTCCCTTTTTTTTTTCATTTGCTTTTCAAAATATTTTGTAATTAATATTTTGAATCCCTGGCTTGTTAAAATTCTTAAATATGGGAATTTTCATACAGTGCATTCTAAACAATTTATAATTAAGATATTTCTTGATAACAGTCATACAAGATCATTAAATCTTTTATGTTGCTTCTTAGAGGGTAGCCAAGGTGAATATGCCATTCTTGGTCTTGCTCTCCCATGTCCACCAACGCACACCTGCAGGACTCACAAGGCGCTAATCAAGTGCCACCTGGTTTCTCACCACACCTTTTTATTAACTGGTACCAAAAATAGTTTATAAAGTATAGATAAATCCTTGGTAAAGAATACTTTAAAGAAAATGTCTAAATGGTAATTTAATAGAAGCTTATTGATTTGAGACATGCTAAAAATAAGTTGAGTTATGCAATTAATTTAGGCTTAAAAATCTTTTCACTATATAAAAATAATCATTGTTACCAGTGTATTTGCACCATAAGAAGACCCGATACATACCAGAATCATCTGCTCACTTGTGTAGGTGGCAAATCTCATAAAAATAACATTGTAAAAAGAATGCCCAAGGGAGATTTTTTTGGTTTGTATGTTTGTTTGCATAATATTTACTTATTATTCTTATGACTGAGAAAAGTCACTCAAGAACTGAGTTGGAGACTCTGGATAGAGTTCCTTTTGTCATAGTAGGCATAGCATAAGCAATAGATATGCCACCACTTTAGGTAAATGCACGTGAACTTAATATGTTTCTCTTGGAGGAGGCTCTGAGCACACAACAGATTCTTTCAGTGCCTCCCAAGCCCCTGCCGCTCTGCTCTGGAACCAGCCAGCCCTGGCATTGTCTCTATATATAATTCCTTGTATGTATAAAACTATATACTATGTAATATTATGGTATGTGGAGATATCATCCACATACCATAAAATTCATCCTTTTAAAGTATACAATTCAGTGGTTTCAGTACTTTTACAGATTTGCACAATCATCACCACAAACTAATTCCAGAATATTCTCACCACCCCAAAGAAACATCCTACCCATTGATAGTCACTCCCCATTTCCTCCTCCCCAAAGCTCTACATGAATGCTATTCAACCCTGTATCTCTGTGGATTTGCCCATTCTGGATATTTTCTATAAATGGAATCATAAACTATGTGGCAACAAATTTATTTTTTTCAAATGGCGTTAATCCTGAATGGAAGAAGAGTATCATTTTGCTTTAGCTCACTGTCATTATATTATATCCTTTTAAAATTTTATATTATAAGGTAGTTCATGAAGAAGAGATTTGTGGATCAATTGGCTAAAGCAAACATCATGATGATGATAATCCTTTAAATTTCATATAAGTGAAAAGATATCTGGTCATTGATTGATGCTCTTATTTTATTCCTTTTAAAAAAACAAAAAAAAACCCAGCATCCCATTGTGATGTTAATGGATCAAAGAATCAGGTTGACTAATTTTTCATGTAAAATTGATTCAGTTGCCTAGTTGTCAAAGGCTATGCACAGGCTGGGCGCGGTGGCTCAAGCCTGTAATCCTAGCACTCTGGGAGGCCGAGGCGGGCGGATTGCTCGAGGTCAGGAGTTCGAAACCAACCTGAGCAAGAGCAAGACCCCGTCTCTACTATAAATAGAAAGAAATTAATTGGCCAACTAATATATATATATATATATATATATATATATAAAATTAGCCGGGCATGGTGGCGCATGCCTGTAGTCCCAGCTACTCGGGAGGCTGAGGCAGGAGGATCGCATGAGCCCAGGAGTTTGAAGTTGCTGTGAGCTAGGCTGACGCCATGGCACTCACTCTAGCCTGGACAACAAAGAGAGACTCTGTCTCAAAAAAAAAAAAAAAAAAAGGCTATGCACAGATAATCAAAATCAGTAGAAGCAAATTACTAACAAACATTAGGCTACAACATACTCAGTTTGAAGAATATGTTTATTCTGTCACTTCTGGGACTATTTATTAGCAATTTATTGTGCTTGGTATGGTGGGAAAGTTATACACAAGAACCATGAAAGTTCCACAGTGCAAAGGGAGGAATTGGGTAATGATTATAATCAAATAGTCACTAAAAAATGGTAGACATATTCTACTTATCCTGAAAAAATAGGTGAGGTCATAACAAGTGCATAGGTTTAGCATGTTATTTAAAAAAAAAAAAAAGGAACCCCATGGATCCTCACAAGTATTCCCCACAAGCCCATAGGGGAAGAAACATCTCCTTGTACAGAATAGCCGCCTCATTAGAGTATTGCTCACCCTACCTGGGAAAGTTCCAACCCTTCAACCTAGAACCTATTGATATAAACAGAGAAAATATAAATGCAGTGCCTCCAACAAAAGAAAGAAAATAAACAAGTAAAACTAAAGAAATAAACAGCAGAAACAAATGAGTCCTCCCCTGTGCTCTAATCTGTTCCTTTCTTTTTTATCCACCCTTTACATCACCCAAGTGAACTTCCGGCCCAGTAAATTTGAGTCAATGGCTTGAGTAACGTATGAGATTCCATCAACAGCAAAAATAGCATTCCCAGTAGTGTGCTACAATGTTGTATTTCAGTCATTAGGTTTTATTATTATTATATTATCATTACATTAATGTAGTATATCTAAGAGACAAATAAATTTCCCAAGACAGATATAAATGGGATGCTTTTTGTTCAGTACCAGATGAGAGCACTGGATACTTAGACAAGAGGGTAGGTCTAGGAGTGGAGATATGGAGATGAAAACTAATTTGCTCTGTTCACACATATATTTCAAGCTTCAGGGATCCTTCTGTGCTCTAGGCATACAGGGGTGATTAAGACAAAATTATTGCCTTTAAAGAACTCAATCTAGCGAATGGCTACAATTATCCTCAAAGATAGTATAAAATCTAAAGTAGAGGTGTATACTAAATATTATGTGGCAGAGTTTAGTTCATAGGAATGTTGGCACTAGGCCTGAGTCTTGAAAAATGAGTTAGCATTTAGCAAGGAGAGAGGAAAGTAGAAGACTCCCTAGATAGAAGGAATGAGTTACAATGTAATGGAGGGAAAATGTCAAGGTCAAAGGAATACCAATTTCTCTGTGTGCTTGGAACGTAATAAAATATACAAAGATAAGTGTGGAGAGGCAAGCAAGGGCTAGTTTATTAAGGTCTTTTTTGTGCTAATAAAAGGAGTATGTAGGTTGTCTAATATGTGAAAGAGAGCCATTGACTTTATCAAAAAAGACATAATATCATGACTCATCTTTATGTAAGTCATTTTACCAACAGTGGAGGGTGCACTGAAGCTGCCCCACCCAAGTGCTGGCTCTGGATCCCCTGCTGGCCCCAGACATGATAAAAAGCCTTGCTCTAAATTTTAAATCAACTACTTCATTAAGTGCACTATTAGTCCAGTTGGCTTCTAAAGAAACAGACTTTGCTGAAGAAGATAAAAGTGCATTGATTTACATTCTGTCTCAAGCTTCTTATCTCTTTGTGGACCAGTGTTTTGCTGCTTAGAGAGTGGACTAGATAGCTCCCTGTGGAGTGGTAAGTTTCTCTGGGTGGTGGAGCAATGAGCCCCATAGGACATCATCAGGTGTGTCTTTCTCAGTATTCCACACCTGCTTCCAGCACTGGCCACATCATGTGGCTACCCAAGTATGGTGTCGACCCATGAATGGGAACAAGTCTCCAATGTTGTGACCTGTAATGGTGCTGTTTATGTAGTCCAGGAAAATAATGGTTTTCCACACCAAGGTATTGTCAGTAGAGATAGAGAGGAGGGAAAGACATGGGGATACTTATATCTTAAAATCAACTGACACGGGGCTAATCAGAATCTTCTGGGTGAGGCATGCTAGAGAGGGAGTGACCTAAAGGGTTGCTTACGGAATTTTGGCCTGTGGGGTGGGCTGAGTGATGATCCCAAGTTTCTAGATAGGTTTTACAGGAGTATCAGGGTTTAAATATCTTCAGGTAGAGTTACCAAATTGATTAAGAAATCACAAATATGTATCTTCATTGAGCAAGAGATCAGAGTTAGAGCTGCGAATCTGGAATCTAGCGTACGCAGTGGGGCAGGGTGGGGATGGGCCCTGCGGAATACTAACATCAAGAAGAACGTGAGAGGAGAGTAGCCCACACACAAGACTGGAAATGATTTTTTGCAGAATAAGCGGTAAAATCAGGAAGGAATGATGTAGAAGAAAAGGATGGAGAAAACTTCAAGAAAGAGAACATAATACAAATGTACATTTATTCATGCATAATTCTGTAATTTTCTATTGCTGCATAAGAAATTATCACAACAGAAGCTTAAAACAGCTTAAAACGTACTGCTTAATAAAAATACTGTTTATCATCTCAGTTCCACATCAGGACTCTGAACACAGCCTACCTGGGCTTTCTCACCAGGCTGTCAGGGCACTGCCACCAAGGTGCTGGCAGAGCTGTGTTTCCATGCGGAGGTTTGACTAGGGAGATTCACTTCCAACCTCATTCGGGTTGTTGGCATCTTTTATTTCCTGTGTCTATAAGACTGAAGGGTCCCACTTTTTGCCAGCTGTTGGCTGGGGACCACTCTCAGGTCCCAAAGAGGTCCTGCAGTTCTTAGTCCTGTGGACTTCCTCGATGTAGCTGCTCATGTCATCATGCCAGCCGGAGATGTCTCACTCCAGTCTGCTAAAAGGGAATCTTGCATTTTGTAACATAATCTTGGGAGTGTCGTCCACCACCTTTGCTATATTCTATTGACTATGAGTAAGTCACAGGTACTGCCTACACTCAAGTGAAGAGATTACAGAAGGATGTGACTACTAGGAGGTGGGTAAACATTAGGAGGGTTACCATAGAGTCTGTGCACAACATCGAAGAAGGCCTGAAAAGGATTCAATGAATTCATTTGTCAGTTAGGCAATCACAGACCCCAGAAGAATTCTAGTGTTTTTTTCTGGGGGGGGGGGAGCAGGAAATAAATTGCAATAACCAGAAGGCAGAATGGGAAATGAAAAAAACAGAGGCAGCAAATATAAAAAATATAAAGAGTAGTTCCCAGATTCTTATCCATGAAGGGAGGAAGAGAGCAAGTGCCTGCTAGTTGGCCAATGTCCCTAAGGAACAGAACCATGTGGTGCTTGTCCCTGGTTCTTGGCATCTGCTCAGGGTCTACCAAAGAGCAACTGCTCATTAAGAATTTGTTGGACAACAGTAGCCAGAGTGGAGAAAATTTGGAGAATTGTTTTTGTTTTTAATTGTTGTTTAAGATGGGACAAACTTAAACATGCCATTTTGTAGGAGAGAATAAGTCAATTGAGAGGAAGAGAAATTTTTAAGGGATGGAGAAGCCATATGAAATGGGAAGCAATGGCATCTATGGAACCACTGGAGGTGTATGTCTTACTTTCTTACTTACATCTGATATCCTTGCTTCACATTCAGAGAAAAGAGCAAGGATTAGAAGAGAACCTCCAGGAGTCCCATCGCACCATCTCTACGTGTCCAGCCTCAGTGCTCATATCCTGCACCCCCTGGTTCCTAAGCATGAACTAACTGTCTGTGATCCTGACCGTTCCAGGAATTCTTGCCTCACTCTTTTGCTTGTCAATGCTCCTCTCTCAATGGTATCGTGCCCATCAGTGTACATATACTTCCAATTACCCTAATGGGACAAAAACCAACCAACCAACCAACAAACAAACAAAAAAACCTCTATTTGTATTTTTTCCTACTCCAATCACCACCCAGTTTTTTCTTTCTTCTCACAGAAAAACTCCTAGAAACTCATTCACTATCTCCAATAATATATTTAAAATTTTTGTTTGGTTGTTTGCTTACTAGAAAATTGCAATCGGGATGGTTAAATGTGGAAGAGAGTCATCTTATATATTCCAGTTGACATTTCACAATGTGGGGAAAATGCAAGGATAAACATGATTACTCTTGGAAATTAACTTGATTTAGAAGGTGATAACTACGAGCACCTGCTCTCTATTTATCCAGCATTCTGAAGGGAACTATGTGTATTTGCGGCACCATCTTGGTGAATTTGATCTGTTTGGACAAGTGGCCCCGCTCTGTGAGCAAGGACATCTGTAGCTGCCATGAAAACAAGTTCACCCAGGGCTGCATAAGCAGAATACAGACTCCCTGCGCTCCTTTCTTGGATGTGGGGTTTTCTGTACCAGGCCCTTTAGGACAGAAACCACGTGCCAGACACCTTTCTATTCAGAGAAGTAACACTGCTAAGCTGCAGATTTTAAATTTTCTATGTTAGTTTTACTTTGTGAGCTTCCAAAGAATTGTCTGCCTTTCTATTTGAGTTTGATGTTACAGTTTTATTTAAAATTTGATTTTAAACTATGAATAGACAACAAGTCTCCATTTTCTCTGATGCTTTCTTACCATAGATATTTTCACTGTGCTTTAAACTTGACATGCTTACATCTTCTGTCTTTATATGTCTGAGATAAGTTACTGAAATAGCAAATTGTTTTTGTACTTTCTGTAATTTTCTCTTTCTTCTAATTTCAAGCAAGTACCCAGGATTTGTAATTCTTTTATAAATCCTCCCCCTAGCTCTACCCCTCTGGGGGTTTTGGCTGGGATGAAAGCAAAAGCAGCCTGTTTCTCCCTGTCTTTTATGAAAGCCTAAACCCATTGAAGAGATTACTCTGGTTTTCTGGAGGGCCTGTCCAGCAGGAAAGCCTTGGTAGCCAGGAAAGGGATGGGGACACATCCCAGGACACCCAGAAATGGAGTGAGGTCTACGGGTCCTGAGAACAGGTCTCTCGGCCAAGGGGCTCTGCTGCTGTTATGCCTATTTGCTTGGGGTATGGGACTTGCAGTAATTCTGGGAGCCCCTCTGGGCATCTGTGTACCTAGCGAGGTAGGAATTCAGGTCCTTAGCATGGCCCAGCATGTCCACTGGGTTCACGTGGGCGGCAATGATTTGGGCAGTCTGATGCGTACAAAGGCGTTTTTTGGCCATGATGCTTAGTAAACCACTGGATGTTGATAGCACCTCAGGGACTGAAAATAAATAAGTTGAATATTCTATTTTTTTCTTGGAATCAAAATTTTTGGATACCAAATTTCTCTCTCTCTCTCTCTGTGTATATATATATGCATATATACACACATCTTACTGACTTGAGTTTGTGGAGTGAAATTCATACCAGCTACATTTATAAAAGGCATTGGATTTTGTTGTTGATTTCTGTGTTCAGTGGTCTACTTATATATATTATATATTTTTATTCCTAACTTCCACTTCCACTTTTTTAGGTTACAGATGTGTTTCTCCTAGAATTATTTTCCTGGAAGGGGTTTAATATTTAATGCTTCTGTCTCAGATAACAGAAACCAGAATGAGAGACAAGAAACAGGTGATTCCTATCATTTATCTTGATCAAATTTGAGGATTTAAAAAAATAATTGCAATCATATTTTATTTATTTTAGTATATTTTACTTATTATTACTGTGCAAAGTGGTTGTCCCATACCCTTATTTTATTTATTTATTTATTTTTTTGAGACAGTCTCACTTTGTTGCCCAGGCTACAGTGAGTGCCGTGGCATCAGCCTGGCTCACAGCAAACCTCAATCTCCGGGGCTCAGCGATCCTACTGCCTCAGCCTCCCGAGTAGCTGGGACTACAGGCATACGCCACCATGCCCGGCTAATTTTTTGTATATATATTTTTAGTTGGTCAATTAATTTATTTCTATTTTTGGTAGAGAGGGGGTCTCGCTCAGGCTGGTTTCGAACTCCTGACCTTGAGCAATCCGCCCGCCTCGGCCTCCCAAAGTGCTAGGATTACAGGTGTGAGCCACCGCGCCCGGCCGCATACCCTTATTGATGGGTATGTAATTGTTTCTTTTCTTTTGTGTTTTACTTTTGAAAACATCCCTAAAGATATTTTTGTATATATGCACCTGTGTGAGTAGATAAATCTATAAGTAGAATTCCTGGCTCAAAGATAAATTTTTCATTTTACTTGCTTTTGCCAAGTCAACCTCCATAAAATTAGCTCAATTTATATTCCCATAAAAAATAAATGTAAAAGCACACAGGTGGTGGGAATTCAGGTCCCATAGCAATGGGAGGAACAACCTGCGGCTACAGGTGTGTTCGGGGAAAATGTTTGGTGTGTGTTTTTCCCAAGGCAAGCCAGGACCCTTCTTGAGCAGATGGTTCATGGTGGTTGTTTTCAGCACACTCTTCCTGACGTGTGTCCCTTTGGGGCCCTGCCTCCTGGGGTCCTTCATCCAACTGCCCTCTTCACTGATGTCTTAGGCTTGGTCCCTGCTCCCTGCTGGCTCCTCAAAGTGGCCAATAGGTTCAGTGCCAGCTTACACTTCCAGATTCCTGTTGCTCAATTTTGGCAATTAAGAACTTTCCTTATTTACTTACCTGTTCAGCTAAGGATTTAAGATGTCTGAAAGTAGTATTCAGCATTTTTTCAATAATTCTTAGTGGAAAGATTGGCCATATTGTCAGATATGGCAACCTTACTTGTCTGTTTACTTTGTGTCTGATATCACTTTCTATACACAAATTATAAATGTTTATGCAAACTTGTCAATCTTTCTCTGTATAGCAAAAGTTACAAATTGGTGTTATTTCTATTGGGCATTGTGATACTTTGTAAGACTCTAGGACTAGGCAGGAATTATGGGGCCCTTGTCTTTATAGCTGTGGGGTTCTGGTCACTTCTGCATTTGCCTAAAATTATGGAATAATATGCATAATTTGATCTCAGAAAACACCTAAATGCCAAAACTCATCTGTTTGTATGCATGCAAAGTTACTCATTGGAGGGGAAAGATAAGAAACTTTAAAAATAATGTCAATATATGCTTGGCCAGAATTTCTTCTTAACTCCATCGTGTGTCAGTTTATATCTTCAATTCTTTTATAAGTATAAACAAATGACTACCAATTAGACAAATTTCATCCCAGGCATTTTGACTAAAGAAAACGCAACTCCTTAGCCATTTACATTTGTATTAATATTTAAAATCTCTGCAGTATTATAAGAAGGTATACACTCAAATGTGGTATCAATGCATCTTAAATGTAAAGCTCAATTGATATACATTTTCTGTGGCTCAAAAAGCATAACAATAATGTAACAAATTTAAAAGTAGGAAGTCTGTAATACAGTTACATTACTACTCATCATAGCGCCAAACAATATAACTACATGACATTTCTAAAGTCAGATCTGCCATTGTTCTGTTGAACTGACCAAACTGGTGGTGACCAGCATTTTAAACCATGAAGCTTTATTATGTTACCGAAGCTTTGTGAAAACCTTAAAATTAGCAGTTGGGGTTTCACGTTGTTAAATCAGCTAACTGGTCTACTGAGAAGAGGCAGAGAAAAAAACCTGGTGATGTCATAAGAAACCAAACCAAACAAGAATGTGATAGCCAAAAGTTTCATTCTCTAGAAAGATGAAAAATATAAAAATAAAGAAATATAAGGTCTCTGAGCCAAGTTCAATCAACAAACGTTTACTGGATCCCTACTCGGTGCCGAGCGCAGTGCAAGTCTGTGAGGAGGACAGCAAAGCCGGGTCTCCCACGAAGCATGCTGAGGGGGCCAGAGGGCCGGCACGACCTCTGCAGCGACACCCCCCGCGGAGAGGGCATGCGGGAGGGAGTGGCAGTTGCCTGAACCCCTCTCCCATATTTGTGCCATTCATCCTGTAAAACTCCATCTTGCTGTTTTGCCATATAAAGGACATGCTCATGAAAAGTACATGTGGGCACATTTATCTAGAAAACTCTTTTGGGCCGCTATAACTTGCATTCGAAGGGATGCTTAAACCACAGAGACAGTTTGGGGACAGCTTTAATTCCACTCGCCCATGTCAGTTGCTCTGGGCCTCCCCTCGCTGCTGTCCCACCTGCTCTTCCTTGTGTGACCATCCTCAACCTTTCTCTGTTCTTCCTCCTGCCCGGGAAAGTGCTGCTGAGCGGTGGATTGGTAAAGGACGGCATGGTGTGACCCGCGGTGGCGTTGGGAGGGAAGAGGCAGAAAAGAGGCAGGGGTGCCGAATGAGGTTCCATTGCACTTCAAGGCGGTGTCCTGTGAACATGCACGCTACCTCTTCCCCGGCTTGCTGGTCCCGCAAGGCAATCACATTCCTAATGAGTTTGTTAAAAAAGCCATTCTGCTCATCTCAGTTCTTATTGGGCAAAATCCAGGTCAGTAGGACCATTATGGATGGAAACGATACTTGAAAGAGAAAAACAACAGTGGCAGTGAGAGGGGGCGGCAATAAACCGGCCCGTTAGACAGACGCCTGTCACCACGAAGCGCGAGGAATCCGAGTCATTTCGAGCCTGCCCTCCCTGCGGCAGTGCGCGGCCTCCAGCTCCGCCTCGCAGGCCCTTGTACGCGGTAAGCACTCAGCAAACATCTGGAAGGAAGGAAGGAAGGAAGGAAGGAAGGAAGGAAGGAAGGAAGGAAGGAAGGAAGGAAGGAAGGAAGGAAGGAAGGAAGGAAGGAAGGAAGGAAGGAAGGAAGGAAGGAAGGAAGGAAGGAAGGAAGGAAGGAAGGAAGGAAGGAAGGAAGGAAGGAAGGAAGGAAGGAAGGGTCTCTAAACTAAAAGACAAATTGCTTTCTGTATGATAACCTCTTCATTCAAAAATGCCTGGCAGCTGACAATCTGTGGTTCAGTCCTCTGCTTTTGGCTGAAAGACTTGGATTTAAATTTACCTTAAAAATACACTATATTAAATTAAAGTGATCAATAAATTCAGTGACATTACAGATTTGGGATGATGGCTTCACATAAAAAGATTTCAGTTATGGAGCTGCAAATCTGAACATTATTAAAGAAATCTATCAACTATCTAGATCACTTCTCAGGCTTTTTGCCTAAGATCAAGTGTATCTATCTACAGAGGTAGCTTTCATCTTCAGTGTGTATACATTTGTTTGTTTCTTCAGGACAGCCTCTAATTACTGTAACTATACTTTTCATGTTTGGCTACATTTTATTCCTTGTATCATCTGCCTTTATTGCTTTATTAGATACTCTACATACCATGTCAAAAACCTTGCATCTCCCTTTTTTACTATAACTTTCTCTTGGAATATTTTGTTCTTTTGTTACTTTTAAATTTTCTATGTCTATTTTATGTCTTTTGCTGCTTTTGTTCCTTCATTATGACTGTAAGATGAATTACTATTGTATTGATTCCATTTGTTGGAACTATCCCTTGATTTCATAGGGCAGGCACATCCTAAAGTAAAGATCAGTAGGAATACACTTTATGATTCCTTGTAATTCACAAATTTCTTTATTCTAATATTTTCCTTCACTGAAAGTTTTGCTACAAGAAAATTCTAAGTTAAAAAACCATATTACAATTTTGTAGGCATTGACCCTCTCATTTGTAGTTTTTATTGTTACTAATGGGAAATCTGATGCCAGTTCTGTGGTGATTTTTATTCTGGAAATTTTAGAAACTTCTCTTTCAACCTACTGTATTCCATGATTACAATGATGTATTTACCAAGATTCTCTTACTAGTCATTTTGTTTGACATTTGTTAAGCTTCTATTATCTGTAGACTCCTGACTATTGGCTTCCTCAATTTTGAATTTCTACCAGTTATTGAATGTTTTAAAATTTCTTAAATCATACTTTTAATTTTTGAAATGTTCTTTTTTAAATTTTTTCCATAGTATCTTCTTATTTTATAGATGAACTTTCTTCTTGAATCTCTCCATAGACACTATTTTTCCCTCTTTGAGTTTCATTTATTCCTAGATGTTTCTGTGATTAGTTGTTCTAGTTGTTAATTTTGGTGTTCTTCTCATCACAAGGATTTCATGAAATATATGGAGGTCTCAATGGTTCAATTATATTTGAGATGAAAATAATAAACTTGTTTATAAGCTCTATAAGGGTGAGTCTTGTCAATTAGCAGCCCTGTTTTAGAGTAATTATTCAGAAAACAAGAAAGTAACTTGGAGGGCTATTATGTAAGCATCTTGGCCCACAGCAAATTTCTGTAGAAAAGACCTATGCAATTTTTTGGCTGGTGGGTAGACAACTTAGGTGCTGGGCAGAGGTGTATGGATCCTGTTAACTGACCTAAAAACAGACTATTGAATATCAAGCCCTAACCCTCATTCCAGCACTCTTTTGTAAATGTTGTTTTTCAGACCCAGCGTCCCCTGGGGTTCTGCTGACCATCTCCTGCTTTGCTAAAACCCCCTGCTGTGTACCCCAGACCTGTGTTAGTCTGTGTGTGATCTATGCATCAAGGTATCGGCATCCCCGAGGAGCTTGATAAAAATACGCTCTCAGACCGCACCCTGGACCTAACTGAATCAGAATCTCTGTGGGCGGTGCCTCCATGTTGTGTTTTAACACCTGAATTTTTTTAAGAACCGACAATTTTGAGCGCTGTTTGCTGCTCTGGACTGCGGCTTCCTCACTCCCATCTCATCAGGTACCTCTCCTCCAACCACATGCAGGCTTCTAGAAATTGTCACTATCTCTTGTCACACTCATTTCCTACTCATTCTAGGATTGTGCTTTGATGCCAGAAGTCACAAATATGTATGACAAAGCAAGAACAGCTAAGGAGCCAGGGGGACTGGGACAGAAAGGCTGATTGCAGCGCAGAGAACAGGCCTTCCCCCAGGGGCTGCCACGTGGCCCACTGCGGCCCAGACAGGAGCACAGACGAGGGCGTGGGCCAGTGCTGCCAGGCCCTCTGGTCTCTGCACTGTTGGCGTGTGGGTGAACGCTGGGGGTGAAGTTCTAATTTGAAAACATTGTGCATGCCATCGACACAGTTTGTGGGCCTCACCTATAGTGCTGTGTTTGTATCATTTTTCCTCTTTAATATCATTTCAGCGGAGGCTTGGTAAGAAAACAAAATGAAAACCTCTTATTAATCTGTATCATTTAAGAAGAATCATTCTGTTTCTACTTTATTTTTTAATAGCTGTTGCTTTGAAATATAATTAACATACAAATATGCGTCCTTTTAAAGTGCACAATTCGGCGGCATTTAGTATATTCACAACTTTGCGTAAAAATTGCCACAAAGTTCAGAGCATTGACGTCGCCCAGAAACAAACCCCACCCCCACCAGCAGTCACTGCCCGTCCATTCCTTCTTCCTTCAGCCCCTGGAACCACCAATCTGCTTTCTGTCTTTATGAATTTTCCCATTCTGGAGATCTAAATAAATGAAATTTCACAATCAGTGCACTTTTTTGTCTGGCTTCTTTCACTTATAAATTTTTGCAAAGTGCATCCATGCTGTAGTGTATATCAGTACTTTATTTCTTTTTATAACTTTATTTCTTTTTACATATTGCAATGTATGCGTATACCATATTTTGCTATCCTTTCATCCTTTGGTGGACACTTGGGTTTGTTTCTACTTTTTGGCTATTATGTATATTGCTCCCATGAACATTTGTGTACATGTTTTGTATGAACATAATTTTTCAGTTTTCTTGGGTATATAACTAGGAGTAGAATTACTGGGTTGTATGGTTATTTTATGTTTAACTTTTTGAGGAACTGTCAAACTATTTTCCAAAGTGGCTGTACCATTTTAAATTCCCACCAGCAACATATGAGGGTTTCAATATCTCTCACTCCTTGCCAAAATTTTTTGTTTTCTTTTCAATTTTATTCTAGTCATCCTTTTGGGTATGAAGAGGTACCCCTTGTGATTTTGATTTGCATTTACTTGATAAGTAATGTTACTGAGCACTTTTTCATGTGTTTATTCACCACTTGTATCTTCTTTACAGAAACATCTATTCAAGTTCTTTGATCATTTTATTTTCAGCATATTATGGGTGTACAAATGTTTAGGTTACATATATTACCCTTTCCCCCCTCGCCCCCAACCCCAGTCAGAGTTTCAAGTGTGTCCATCTCCCAGATGGTGCGCATCACACTCATTATGTATATATACCTATCCCCTCCTCCCCCCTCCCATCTGCCCAACGCCAGATAAATGTCATTCCTATATGTGCACTTAGGTGTTGATCAGTGAAAGCTTTGATCATTTTTTATCGGGTTGTCATTACATTGTTCAGTTGTAAAATTCCGTATATATTCTGGATACAACTCCTTTATCTGATGTAGCATTTGCAAGTATTTTATTCCATTCTATGGATTTTCTTTACATTTTTCATGGTGATAGTCTTATAAACATCTTAATATTAAAAAGAAACAAGAATAGATATTGAATTTTACTACCTGCTGTTTTACTGTCAAAAGATGTATTTTATATCATTTATGATGTCTCAATGTTGAACTAAACTTGCATTTTCAAAATAAACTTATTAAATTATTATGTTCTAATCTTTTTAAATATATAGCTCTGGTTTTTATTTGTTTGTTTATTTATGCTTTGTTTCCTTGTTCTGACAAAGTCCCAGTGTAAAATAGTATATTTCTGGTAATTCGGTTTTTGTGTTTCTAACATTTTCAGACTTAAATTTTTAATGCATTCTTGTTCAGTGAATGAGGAAGGTAATATATTGGCTCTCCTGGGCCACATATGGCCCGAAGATATGTTTGGTTTGGCACACACAATCCTACGAATACTGGGACAATTCCCATAAAAATTCGGAAATTTGGCCTCATTTGAAAAACCTGATTCGGTGACAATAGGCTGATATTTGCACCCAGTAACAGTCAATGAGGCCTGATTACTAGTTCGTCTTTGATACAGGGTACATGGACTCTGGGTTCTAGCATCCTGTACAGTGTTGATTATCATTCAGCCACAGACATTATCTTCCTGTCCCTGTATAAGTCTGAGTTTGTAACCTCTGGAAGAAAGCTCAGGGCATTTTATCATCACTGTAAATTTACTCTGCTATTTTGTCTGCACTTATATACTCTGTAGTATTTCTTTATAGATCCTATTTTCTCTCTTTGTGTGTATATGTGTGTGATTTCTTTACTTGAACTTGAAGGAGTAAAGAAATGTTTGACATGTGTTGAGATAAAAAACGAGTTTTGGGCCCATATGTTCTTTCCAATCATGGTTGAATCTTCTTACTCCTGCCGCTGGAAAGCAGATGGATGTGCAAACCCCAGGGCATTTCCCAGGTCCTGCACCCAGTAGGCTTTGGTGTTTTGCACTTGTCCTCTTGCTTTACAATCCTACAGATCCACTGGCACAGGAAGCAGATTGGTGCACAGGAAGATGGAAAATTACAGCCCACACTGTGAGCGGATGCTTGTCTGACTGGCCCTTGCAGAACTTGTTTGTTTGTGGGTTCTACGCTCCTCACAATGCACCACAGCACTCCCAATTTGGTCCTATTTTCTATACACTGTCTGAGAAAAAATTTAATTATCTCCTTGTCAGGTCTCTGAGCCACACATAAAATATTGCAAATAATAGAAAATATCGTCCTACCTTTTCTCAGATGTTGTCTATTTCCTGTAGAGAAGTCAAAATTTCTCATGAGCTGAGTAGGTTTTCTTCAAGCCCCAGCCACAACCTGATAATTAAAATTAGTTCTTCCCATATTCTGTCACTGAGTTGACAGCTCAGTTCTCGATGGTGATAAAAGTTGTTTACTTTTCTGTGTCTTTCATAGAGATTCATCATTAAGGTCATGGTGGTTACAGACAAGGGTGAAGAAAAATGAGGGTGATGTTGATAGTGATGACGAAGTTCATAATATTAATTTAACATTTTCTAGGAGCCCAGCACCACCTTGCAAACTAACACATCCATGATCTCCTTTGGAATTCGAAGCTCTGTTTCAGGTCTCTCTAACATTCTTGCATTTTGCTTTTATGCCAATAATGCATCTATCAGCTATTTTACTTTGGCTTGGACAATTTTGCCGAGCCTGAAATCTTGGGAGTTGTGATCCAGTTCTTTTGGACCATTTAGAAACTAAAATAGAAACACTAAACTTTATGGAGCACTAAATTGTGTCAACAGTTATTCTCCATGCTTTCACATTAAGGATTTCACTTAATCCACATTAACTTCTCTAAGGAATGAATACTTTAAATTTGGTCCAAACAATAGCAAATAGTACCAAAATATGTTGAGTCCCTTTGTTTAATGCAGGAAATACAGTAAGGCATGTATCTTTTCTTGAAAATGCTTAAATCCTGTGTGTGTGTGTGTGTGTGTGTGTGTGTGTGTGTGTGTGTGTGTGTGTTGAATGGGGATGAATAACAGGTCCTTTAATAATATTAAGTGCCATAATAGAAATCTGAAATACTTGGAACATGGGTTGGGGAGGGGATTTTTTATCAAAGGAGCTTTCCTGAAAAAGATGCCTAATTCAGGTGTTGAAGTTTGATTATCCCGTTTTAAAGATAAGGAAACTGATGCAGAGGCATAACTTGGTACAAGCCACAGAGATATGAAGGGATCAATTTTATGCCTATTTTATAATTATCCAAGAGTCACCTTTTATCTTTTGTAATATTGAATAGCAATTTTAACTCTCTTGATCTTTTTAAATAAATCCATAATCCATTTCAAAAGAAATTTCCCAAAACTTCACTCTGGGACACTATACAAGCCATTTTGACTAGTTTTTCTATTGACTAGCATGAAAGTAAAAACATGTAGCTCAGCTGACAATGATCTGTTTTAATTTTTCAGATCACCAGCTATTCTAATTATCCGAAACTCAGTGCCATCCACCCACCATGCTTCATTGGGTTTGATATAATGGGATGTTTGTGGGGGGTGGGTGGGAGAGAGAAAGAGAAAGAGAGAGAGAGAGAGATACATATAGTGTGTAAACTTAATAAGTAATTATTCCATTAAACAGAATTTTACAGAATTTTGTCAACTAGAAATCTTTCAATGATACATGTATGTCATTCTCCTCAAAAGAAGTTCATTCATTTTTGCAAATAACAACGACCAGTAATTTCAATAGTCTATATAAAATTACTCATTTAAATAGGGCATGCAATAAATTTTTTTTCAGATATGTCCTATAAGAAATTATTCATAATGTTTTAAAAACATATTACATTCATATTCATTTTTAATGACTGGTTAGAACAATCTGACACATTAAGCTATTATGTTTGGCTTTAAATTATGTTAAATATATATATATATAAAGATTTCATTAAATAATTACTTTTTTAACTTTAAAATTATTTATTTATTTTATTTCAGCATATTATGGGGGTACAAATGTTTAGGTTGCATATATTGCCTTTGTCCCACCCGAGTCAGAACTTCAAGCATATCCATCCCCTAGACGGTGCACACCACACCCATTAGGTGTGAATATACCCATCCCCTCCCCCCCCACCTGCCTGACACCCAATGTGCACATAAGTGTTGATCAGTTAATATCAATTTGATGGTGAGTGCATGTGATGCTTGTTTTCCCATTCTTGTGATACTTCACTTAGTAGAATGGGCTCTAGCTCTACCCAGGATAATTACAAGAGATGCTAGATCACCACCATTTTTTGTGGCTGAGTAGAGCTCCATGGCATACATATACTACATTTTATTAATCTACTCATGTATTGATGGGCATTGGAGTTGTTTCCACATCTTCGCAATTATTAATTGTGCTGCTACAAACATTCAAGTGCAGATGTCTTTTTTATAGAATGTCTTTTTTTTTCCTTTGGGACTTTTGCTATATAAGGTCTTCCCTGGTTCCATATGAAGCATAGAATTATGTTTTCTAGATCTGCAAAAAATGATGTTGGTATTTTAATAGGATTGCATTGCATCTGTAGATTACTTCGGGTAGTATAAACATTTTAACAATGTTGATTCTGCCAATCCATGAGCATGGTATGATTTTCCACTAATTTACATCCTCTGCTATTTCCTTCCTCAAGATTTCGTTAATTTAAATAAAGCCATTATTCTATATAAACTAATTGGAATTAAATATGTTTTCTAAAAGCTGAAATGTTCAATTGTAACATTAATGCATGATATAATTCATTCAACTATCCAAGTTAAACAAAGAAGAAGAAGAGGAAGAACAAGAACAAGAAGAGGAAAAACAACAACTATAATGTATTATTTAATCCAGTTATTTTGACAATATGATAATGAATAAAAGTCATGAGGAAAATTTCACTTTCATGACTCTGGGTACTCTGTAAAAACTTATTAGTTATCTGCTCAAGTTTTACTCTGAGAAATCAAGCTTTGTTGACTACCTACAAGGGAGCTACCCTTAGGGTGGTGTTAAGCTGGCATAGTCACCTAATTCCAGGTGTGGTTTTCACTTTTGTAGGCTCAGAAATTTGATCATTAGTGAACCCAGAGGTTATCATATTCCAGTACTCAGATGTCATTGAAATTGTAACTTATGTCAAAATATATCTCCGAAGTGGATGGGATACTTGGGTTCCCCAATTAGCAGTCTGTCCTCACAGATGAGATTTCATGGAAGCCAAATTATAGCAGGAGGAGCTAGGCGATGGTCTAAATGGCTTTGGGCTCCAAGCTACGATAAAGTACTGCATCATCTCCTTAGTGTTACACCCACGTCACTAACTGAATATTTACCCTCAGGGGCCACATCTTTTCCTATCCACAATGAAAATATTAAATACTTAAATTACTTAATACTTTCAAACACTTTAAAAACACTTTGCATAGCTACTCCATATATATCATTTATTTTTCTATTTAATTCTCAATATTCTTATCACCAACTCTTTTACAGCTTACAAATATATTTTTTTACATCCCATTATTCTATATGAAATTCTTCCAGTTAAGTTAAAAGTGGAAACTTTAAGGAACACATAGTTTTCATCTTTTCCAATAAAATATTCACAGAAAAAGGTTTAGTTAGTTACTTATTTACTTATTTGACTTGAAAGTTTAGAATGCAAGATGTGGTCTGATTATTTAATATTTTGTTCAATCATTTTATCTTCAATAAGTTTTTATCTTAATCACAAAAGATTAGTTATTTTTCACATAATCTTCAGAGTAGAGATGAAGCATAAGAAATATTACAATAAATATTTCAGTGGTATTTGGGGACATCAATACATCTTCAATTGGATCTGTCAATCGAAGCAAGGAAAAAGATTCATACATTTATGTAACAAATATTTATTGAGCTGTTTTGTCTCAGCTACTAGGAATATAGAGATAAGTGGATATGATCCCAGTTCACAAGGGGCATGCAGTCGAGTAAGTAGGCAGAGATGCAAAAATTGATTACTGTATATTGAGCATTTGCCTAAGCAAAGATATACAAATTGCTATACAATTTTAAATGTGAAATTTTTATATCACTTCAGGCCTGTAAAGAAAGTAGCAACTGTGAAGAGATTTGAGGGTTTTCAACTAACAAGTTGCAGAGGACACTCAAGCCAAAGGAAGCATCATTTACAAAAACAAAATGTGAGAAAATGTGGAAGATTCTGGGATCTACAAGTAGTTCAATGTGGCTGAATCAAGAGTGCAAGACGAGGTGTACCAGGAAGTAAGACTGGACCATAAAGGCAGGAGGCCAAGAAAACTCTGGAACATACTTTAGAATTTGATTTTGAGAAAAGGGAACTTGCTATTTTTCCCTTAAACTTTTTTTTTTTTATGTTTAGACAGTTGATTTACATTCCGTTTTAAGAAACAATACAAAGTAATCCTGTCTACCTTTGCCCAGTTTTCTCCAAGGTTAAGAAAACGGGTTTGTGGATGAGGTGACGGTGCGCTGATGAGACATACAGACCGTGTCAAGGAACTTTTCAGGAGACGGATTGATGGCCCAGGATAGAGAAAATGCAGGTACAGCCTAAGTTGGTGCTATTCCAGATGGAAAGGAGGGAATGGATTTGCAACACACAATTATATTAAAACATCATCAGTATTGGGTAATTGATTGGATGCTGGTACTACAAAAGAAAGAGATGTAGAAGGCTTCAAGTTCCTATCTTTGAAGACATGGGTGAGATCACAAAATAGAATATGGAGAAAGGATATCTGTTAGTCAACAGTAGATGCAGGAAAGTGACTGAAAATGATAATGAAATATATCAAATGGAAGTCACTGATGTCCTTAGCAAGAACATTAGGAAGATAACGATTGCTGTCTCTCCCCGCCAGGCATCTGGCGAGAAGAGGCTGCACTCCCTGTGTCCAATTCCCTAACTCTTTTAGTCTTCAGTTTACTACTCAGTCTACACTGTAATCTGGCTTCTTATTAAGTGGTGAATATAGTGTTTGAAAGTCATTAACTACTAATAGATTTATGTACCCAGGAATGTAAGAATTCCTTCCTACGAATATTGCCTTCTTTCTGTATGCTTCCTAAAGGAGATACACATAAAGAAAAGTGAAAAATGAAAAATCAAAGTCTCTCTTTAATATTAGTTAATCAAGTGTCTAATACTTAGTTCCAGCATAAAAGAAATGAAGAATGCAATTTAGTTTTGACACTTAGCAGTGCCTCTCCTTTCTGCTAAGCTGGATCTAAATTGTGTAAACCAGCCCATCATCAATATACCAAAGAGCTGAGACCCCTATCTGTGAGAGCTCTCCCCAGAAAAAGAAGGTAAGAGGAAGAACATGGCTGAGTCTACTGTTGGGGCTTGAGTCTTAGAGCTCACCCTTCAAGATTTGATTCTGCAAAAACAACTAAAAAGGAGCCCAAAGACCCAACCACCCACAGAAGGTTGACCTTTTTGCCGGCACTAAGCTTCCTTTGAAATGTATGCAAAGCACTTGGGAAGCTTCTTGTGGAGTTTACAACCCAGAAATGTCTTTTTCTGGGACCCTGGAGCCATCCCTTTGAAATGTAATTATCCAGGAAGACAGGGACCCTATATCTCCCAGTTTCTGTGGGACAGAGAGGCCTAAATTCCCATGAATGACAAATACCGATGGCCTAATTGTACTGACCAACCCTGCTCAGGTCCCCCCAGGACTTTCCCACCAGCTCACAAAACTCTCCACCTCTTGTGTCAGCAGAACTGAGTTCTCTCTCTCCCCCCTGTGGGAATGGTCTTAAATAAACTCTTCCTTACCTGTTCAACCTTGTCCAGTGCAATTTCCCTTTTACGGTTGGACCGAATAAAACAGAATCTTAAGTGAATTTATTTTCATGTTAGGTAAATGAAACATTTATTTTAGGTCCCCAAATTGTGGGATCCACCAATACCATTACTTAGCAAAAATAAATGAATATACAAATAAATAATAAACTATAAGGGACATTATAATAAAAATATTTTTGTCATTAAAGATCAAAACTCATTAAGTATTTTCCACCATAAATTATTGAGTGAGGTAGTAATTGATTAAGATTAAAACTTTAGGGAAATAAAACTCTGAGTTTGACATTAAGTAGTTGATTAAAATTTGAGGGGAAAGTATTTCTTTGTCTTTTCAAAGTTTCTTTTTGAACCTGTTGTAGTCTAAATTCAATCTTGTTAATAATTCCCACTTATAATGATGTAATGTGCAAAGATGCAGCAAATTGAGTTGCAGTGGTTCTCAGTCCCAGGAGCAGCATTCTAAACTCCCCAGGCCATACCTCACTCCAGATCATGAAATCTGATGGATTGATGCAAAGGTCAGAAATGTGTTTTCAATGTTGCCTTGATCTAATGTGAGGGCTGGCCAAAAACCACTACACTCTCATGCAGCTTCTAAACCAGAGCTTCTCAAATCTAAATAGGCATACATAACATCAGAGCACCTTGTGAAAATGTGGATTCTGATTCAGTATCTGGAGTGGGCCTGAGATAATGCACTTCTAACAGGCCCCCAGGTGACAGGGGCGTGGGGATCACACTTTGGGTTGCCAAGGTGGTTTTCAGCCATGGCTACTCATCAGATACACCTGGAGAAGTTAAAATAATCCTGATGTGCTGGTTCAATGCCAGAGATCTTGTGAGCAGCCTGTGTGTTGGGGTGGCCAAGGTTTGGGTCTTTGCTTATAAACCAAGATCCCTGCCTCTCTCGTGATAGTGTAGACCTGAGGGCAGGTCCTAGAGACCTGAAGACAACTGCAACAGCTATAGACTTGTCCCAGAGACAAGACATTATTCAAACGTTTCTGGATTGTGCCTAGCTCTGGTACCTTGAGCTCAGGGGTTCTTTTGGAGAAGGGTACCCAGCCCTATGGTGGACAGACAGGATGGGTCTATTTTGCAGAGCTCCTAACTGGTGAGTGAGGAAGGGCAGAGCCCAGTAAAGAGCAGGAGCAGGTCTCCACAAGCCAGTAGCCCTTTCGCTCCAAATTTCATCACCATGATGACTTCTGGGGCTAAGAGCTTAAAACCCAAAAGCGCATGCAAGGTCAACGGGCTTTATCACCGCTGACCTGCCTCAGAATGTCCAAATCTCAGACCCCACAGCATTCTGTTCTGCTCCTGAAGCCATTGTCAACCCAGCTTGTGGCATCGTAATCTCCAACGGATGGCAACTCTGAGTCCTGCACAGAAATCAGCCTACACGTGTGCACAGCCCCCACAGTGCTGATGGGGAAGCCAAAATTTAATAGGCAGCCTCACAGAAACATGAAACCATAGGATCAGCTTCTATGGCTCTATGGCCGTAGGCCAGGGAGGTTTGGTCCACAGCGGAGACACCTAGCAAACCGGTACATTTATGTTTGTTAATAATAATAGCTTACATTTATTGACAGACAGCATTCTAATCATTGTACATGTATTATCCAAGTTAGCCACAGAAGTGCACTAGGTGATAGGTGCCATCCCCTTTTGTACATATGGAGGAAACAAGGCACAAAGATGATCCAGAACTTCCCAAAGTCACACAAGGTCACACGAGTGCCTGTACTAAGACAGCTGTCTCCAGAAGCTATAGTTTTAATCACCATGACCTCATGCCTCTTAAGTACAGTTCTCCCTCTCCCTCCAAAAGTCTAGCCATTTCCAAACAGTGTGTTTATTACATAATCAAATTACTAGCCGTGGTAGTTCTTTCAATACTGCATCACTGTAAGCTGGTCGCAATCCTCAATTTGGTGTTTTAGTCGCTATACCCTGAACTTAGGAGAACATCAGACTTTCTTCAACTCATTTTCTGGAACAGCTGCAACTCCATATGTTAAGCAAATTTGGGTCAGATCGCTCTCATGTGAACACTAAGTTCTAAAAACAGTCTAATTGGAAGCTAGAGTTAATTACCAAGACTTGAAAATTTTTAGAAAAGGATGCTAGGAAAAAATGTGTGCTCTAAAATAATACATTTGTGTCTATTGTTAGTTGTCTGTAATTTACAGAATTATTGAGCAGCACTGAGAAATAATTTCTGAGTAATAATTTAGGTTTGCTTGATAAATAGAATTGTTATACTTGTTTTTCAAGGGCTCTAATACTTTCAATTAATGTAATCTGCTCACATGTAAGTCATATAATAATTAAGTGAAGTAGTCAAAGACTCACAGGCAACCCAATATCCACACATTTTTCATGATAGAATTATAAATTGAAAAAAATATAAGATTTTATATATTTCACCTTCCTTCTTACAATCAGTCTAAAAATGATATAATTGATAAATGAGTCCCCTTTTATTTTACACATGAAAAAGTCAAGACCAAGAGGTAAAGTTTTGGCAAAGATTACACCACTTTTCACTGGCAAAGAGACAACAAGGATAAGGCTGGTTCAGAGGTTTCAACTCTAGTCCCAACATGTTAATTAGCAGCAGCTGCTGGGGGCTGTCTGAGGAAGGACTCAGCCCAGCACTCTCCGGGACCAGTGTGGCCATTGATTGGTAATGTGGGCCAGGTGCGAGGGATGGAGCATGGACCACGCACAGTTGTTCACTGGCCCTTGATGAGATGACGGGCTTGGACCCTTTAACATGGCTCAGTGTGGTTTCACACCTCCATCACAGGTCCACTGCTAAATAAAATCAAATTGCAAATGTAATTTTGCTTAGGCTAATTACAGAGCAGTGTCAGCCAAAGTATTTCACTGACTAAATCATGTGATGACATGGTTTGGAGTTGATGCACTTGGCTCTGAGCTCAGGGGTGGAAAGCCATGCAGGGTGCACAGAAGGTGGCCAAGAAAGATCACTGTCTCCTGGGGCATTTATGAATTTTTTCTTGGGCATAAATGCGAGAGCATTGTGACCACAGGAATCAGTTCTACCTAAACTGCCAAAAAGTGCAGAAAGGCAAATAAGAGAAGGGTCCATTTGGGGAGATTTTATAGGTACTTTAAGAGCTTGCATAAATGAGTACATGGTCTTGCCTGGGGATTGGTTTAGTTTTATTAAGTCTGCTAATACCTTTGGATATTCTAACAAAAATTGTAGTATTTTAAAGTGTGTCAAAAACGAACACAAACCTTTGAAAATCCCTGGTCACTTCTATTTATGGTTATTAGTGGTTTTTACTAGCCTGTAGGGCTTCCACCAAACCACCCTACTCCAGTCAGCTGTGGTTTTATGCCTTCCTGGATCAGGAGCACTCGTTTAGTGAGCTTTGTACCCATAAAGAAAGAATGAAGTCAGTGCTACTCTTTCAAGCTAAAGAGGAATTAAATATCATATTCTTTTCTTGGGCATGTGTTTTTTGTTTTTTGTTTTTTTTTTTTTTTTAGTTTTAGAAATCTGGAGCTATTAAGTACAATCCCTTGCAGTCCCTGGCCAATCAATGTGTCCAAATACAGTCGTGAAAGTCAACTTCACAAAGATAGGGGAAAAGATGAATTATGCTTCTGGTGACAAAGGCTATTTTAGACTGTCAATATATTATTTACTATTTTGTTAACAATGATTTTCAAAGAAAGAAGACACTATTTTTTAGCTAAAGTTTCAGAATAATAAGTTTTTTATTTTAATGCTGGATCTCCCATACTATTTTAATAAATGCCTATTAAAAAGAACTAACTAAAATTTTATATTTTTATATGATTAAATTATATTACAATGGCAAATACTTTTTGAAATTATGAAGACATTTCTTATTATTTCTGAATTATCTGAGGTTTATTTGGGAGTGGAAATATTAAAATGTGTGATATAAGTGGTATTGTTTAAAATGTATTACTTCCTAATAAAAAAATTACCCTGAAACAAATCATGCTACTGCATTTCAATCATATCCTTGGATCTTAAATAGCTCTAATATGAATGAAAAATTTATGGGTTACCATCTCAAATGAATAATTCTATTCTCCATTTTAAATCTAATAAAAATTAATCTCACCACCTATCACTGGATAGAGAGAAGAGGAGGTAAGAGATTACTAGTCACTAGCCTTCTGTAGGGAGATGAACAAAGTAAACAGGAAAACAGTACACCACAATTATTAAAGACCCCTTGCTGTGGTACTTAGAAAAATGTAAATGTGTTTTTAAAAAACTGGAAAAATAGATTCATTTCATAAGTGAATTACATACAATTGCAGTAATGAATATAAAGATGTCTGATTCTAAAATAAAATGAGTTGAATATCTTCATGATTCCACAAATAGCTGCTCTATTATAGTCCATTGAATTCAGCATAAAGTATAAACACCCAACACTCAGAATAAACTTATCTCTGAAGGAAAACTAAATATTTTACAGCAAAGATAAAATACAAAAGTAAATAAATTTGACCTGTATGTGCAACTCATGATTTCATGTAATCCACACTTGAAATATTGGATATTTGGGAAATTGTATGAGACTGGAATATTTCAATACTCATTTAATATAAATGTCAATGCATTTTATAGCTTACCTTACTGTGCTGATTTTAATATGATTTTTTCCAAAATGTGATTTTTTTTGTTGTTTTTAATTTAACCAACCTTGTTTCCAAACTGAAGTCACAAACACTGCGCTAACATAGGTTACTACTTTGTGCTACCATTTTCTAACTCAGTGGTTCTCAAATGGTGACAATTTTGCTCCCCCACCCCCAGAAGTCAGCTGGCAACATTAGGAGACATTTATGATGGTCCTGACTGGGATTAGAGAGGGAAGACCATAGGCATCTAGTGGGTAGGGGCCAGGGACGCTGCTAATCAGCCTACAAGGCACAGGACAGTCCTACAACAAAGAATTACCCAATGCAAAGTGTCACCACTACCACAGCCCAAGCAGAGAAAACTTGATTAACTGTATTGCAAATCCAAAAGCAATTATGTAAAATCTCTCAAATCCTTAAAATATAAACTCTTCTCTAGTAAGTTAAGAGGTTACAACTTAGTTAAAACACCTGCTAAATACACTTCACAAATTATACAGTAAAGATTTTGAGAGAGAAAATTTTAGAGTAGGATATGTTCGTTGGGAAAGTAAAATTGTGTGCATTTTACATCCCATTTTCTGACTCATATCATCTGCCGCTGCCGTTCAGAAGAAGCGAATTTATCCTCCCATTAAAGTAATTGCTGGAGGAACAATTCAGTTGAGCAATATAAAGGGACACTTTTGTTCACAGCTTTAGCAGCTCAGCCCAGGAGGTATCATACCCCAGAGCCCCGGCAAGAGGAGCTTTGAAGATAAATGATTCCTCTGTTGGTCTTTCTTCTTTCCAAGCAAACATGACTGTGTATCCAAGCATGAAAAAGAGGACAACCAGATAATCCACTTGGAGCTTCTCAGAAATTCCTGGTGCTGGATGATACTGCAATACAGCCTTAAACATGCCAATCTATCCAACTGAAAGTTAAGGTCAATCTGTTCCCAAGCCAACTTTAGAGTGTGTGAATATGATGTATTTACAAAATTAGGTTACCAAGTTCATTCATAGGTCTTTAATGAATGTATTGCGAACATGTATAATAAGGCGGGACTTGATTCATTGACAGCTAGCTATAACTGACCAATCCCCATATACAAATACATTGAAATGGAACTAGAAAAACATAGAGATTACATTTTATTTCTTTAAACAAGATTGAATTTGTTGTTGCTATACTACCTCCCACACCAATAAACATGGACTTCCTGGTCAAAATATCGATTTGCTATATTTCAAGTGTTTCTATATTAGCTACTTAAAAAAAATTCTTAACACTGATCATTTTTACTTAATAAATTGATTAATTAAGCAATTATTCTTTAACAATTACTAAAATAGATGTTGATACCTGGGATAACTGGAATCCACAGGAAATTTAAGACTTCATTTATACTAACAGTTTCAACTCTCCCCTTCTCTAAACCCATTACTAAACAAGTAGACCTAAAGTTGAAGAGCCACACTCACACACTTGCATGTCAAATAGTGAACCACTTTTGGAGAACGTCTGTCTTCTCAGATAGAACTTACTACAGGATAGACATTAAGAAATTTCTAGAAAAAATAGATATTTTTAAATACATGTATACAGCAGCCCAACGAAGGGCAGTGATATAAACTGGGGTCTTCATTTAAATATTCAGGATAGACAACATAGTCAATGTTGAGAAAAGGTCATTGGAGATCAAAGCAAGACTGAAGACCTGAGTTCTTGAGTCAGTTTGTAGATATAGATAGACAAGTTGATTTATTTATACAAAAACTGCAAAGAAACTGCAATAGTCAAAACAATTTGAGAAAAGAAGAAGAAAATAGATGAATCACAATACTCAGTTTTAACTCTTACTCTAATCCTATAGGAATTAAGATTGTAGTATTAGAAAAGGAACAAGTACATAAATCAACCAAACAAAATAGAAATCCAGGCAATTCAGTGTTTCTTCTCCACCAACAGATGGTGATGAAACAATTGATCATCTATGTGAACCTCAACATAAACCTCACACCTTACACAAAATGTTAACCCAAAATATGTAATAGAATTAACATAAAAGGTAAAACCACACATTTTTTAAATAAGCTTATACAGAAAAACTTTATGATTTTCTGTTAGGCAAAGAATTCGTAAATATAAAACCAAAAGTATAATGGATAAAAGAAAAGCAAATTAGACTTCATCAAAATTAAAAATGTTTGCTCTGTTAAAGACATTGTTAAATGAACAAAAGGTGAGCTATAGATTAGTAGAAAATATTTGCAAATTGCAAATGTGATAAAAGACTTCATTTAAAATATAAAAAGTGGTCACATAGGTACTACAGTAATAGGGTATTGGGCAGGTGGGAAGGGGGTGGGGCGGGTATATACATACATAATGAGTGAGATGTGCACCGTCTGGGGGATGGTCATGATGGAGACTCAGACTTTTGGAGGGAGGGGGGAAAGGGCATTTATTGAAACCTTAAAATCTGTACCCCTAAAATATGCTGAAATAAAATAATATAATAATAATAATAAATATATATATAAAAAGAACTCTCTTTAAACTCCAGAGTAAGAAAAAAAGCAATCCAATTAAAAAATGGGAAAAGATTTGAATAGGCACTTTTTTAGTGAATGTATAAACACATGCAAAGATGCTCAATATTTCAAGCCATTAGGTAAGTGCTAATTATTAATGAAACCATAAGGAGATAGCACTACACATCTATTAGAATGGCTAAGACTCTATATAAATAAATAATAAAAGACAATGACGAATGCTGGTGTGGATGCCGAGCAACTGGAATTCTCATACACCATTAGGAACCCATGATGGCAGAGCCACTCCCTGGAAAATAGTTTGCGATTTTCTTATAAAATGAAACATATACATATTCTATGTCCAGAATACCATTCTTAGGAATTTATTCTAAAAAAATAAACAATTATGTTCACACAAAAACTTGTACACAGATATTTATAACCTTTCTATTTATAGTGGCCAAAGGAAAAATAAATGCCCTCCAATTGTCAAATTTATGAGTAGACAAACAGTGGTGCTTCCATAAAATGGAATACTATTCATCAATAAAAAAGAATTAATGACTGAGACATTCAACAAGGTAGATGAATCTCAAAGGCATATACAGAGTAAAAAAATTTAGTCTCTAAAGATTACATACTGTGGGATTTCATTTACATGACATTCTATAAAAGTAAAAATTACAGGGACAGAGAACAGACCTGTTGTTGCCAACCATTGAGGTGGGGTGGGGGGGAGTTGTCAATGAAGGACAGTACCAGTGAGTTTTGGGGGGTGATAAAACTGTTCTGTATCCTGATTGTGGTATTTACATAAATCTACAAATGTGTTAAAATTAATAGAACTGTACCTAAAAAATCAATTTTACTTTTCTGTAAATTAAAAAAGAAGTTGAAAACCAAATCAATTTTCTAGAATATCTTAATAAATTGGCCAAAGGTTTGGTTGATTTAGGAGCAGTATAACTGAGTGGAGTTTCCCAAAGTGTAAAATACAAAAGACAGATGGTACTCCTATGATACCTACATAGGGCATTCAATATCACTTCATCACAAAGTGAAAAGGTTTTCCCATTTGAACTCTTTTTAAAATCATGAGGAAATGGTGAGGAATAAGTTGTTGACCCTTGAACAAGGGGCTAGGGGAGGTTCCTAGGAATGCTGACATTCCACAGTTGAGAAATCACATATAACTTTTGACTTCCCAGAAGTTTTACTACTCATATACTGTTGACTGGATGCCTTACTGATAACATAAACAATAGATGGGCACGTATTTTGTATTTTATATTTAATATATGCTGTGTTCTTACAATAAAGTAATCCAGAGAAAACAAAATGTTATTAAGAAAATTATAAGGAAGAGAATATATTTACCATCAATTAAGTGAAGTGGATCATCACAAAGATCTTCATCCTCATGGTCTTCCCATGGAGTAGGCTGAGGAGGAGGAGGAAGTGGTCTTGCTGTCTCGGGAATGGCAGAGATGCAAGAAAATTCGTGTGTAAGTAGACTTGCACAATTCAAACCAGTGTTGCCCAAGGTTCAACTCTACTTTGAAGATAGAACGTAGATAGAGACAATGATTGATGGATGAATGAAGCCAGAAACTTGTCTCAGAGAGCGCAGGCAAGAGCCCACCTGCTGGCCAGATCACAGGAGAGGCTTGATGTTTGAAAAAAGGCAAGGCGAGAGCATGTGATCGATATCCTCTCTCTCAAACCACCTCTCAAGGGCCCTGTGTGCCCAGGTAAAACCAAAAGCATAAGCAAAACAGGATCACTAACTCCTGGAGGTATTCTCTGAAGACATTGCCAGGTGACGCAAGGAAATTGGAAACGGTTTTGAAATCCCGGCATGAAGCTGGCTTATTTTTCACATTAAAGTGTTTTTCAGCTCACTGACTGGCTCTTTCCCAATCACTGCAGAACGGCTTCAGCCAGTTAACACACTTAGCAACATGTGTAAAATGTCTGTTCCACTTTTCTATCATTCAAGTTTTAAATGCGAGCAATCAAGGAACCCAAGTCATTTCAGGGACTTCTGTAATATAAAGAGGAAAGCCGAAGAAAACAAACAAACAAACAAACAAACAAACAAACAAAATGACACCGGAAGACAACTCAAGGAACAGAAACTAACAGCAACAACAAAAACCAAAACTTTAATTGGGAAATGCATACACATTCAAGAAATAAAAAAGAAAAATGGAAAACGACAGGACAAAATAAGCAATGTAGACTATCAATACAGGAGGTACAACTTATAATTTATAACAATTCCCAAGATGCAAAAGAAATAAACTATAAAAGAATGATACATGATAATTTCCAAAGTTGTAGGGCAGAAGAATTCAAACAGGAAGACACCAGGGGGATTTCAAAGGACTTTCCTGAGAGCAGAGAATGGCTGTGCTCATCATTACCCATGCTACGTTTTTCCCTTCTGGCACATACCACCAGACCATATTTTATTCCCAGCCACCCGGCCATCTCTATTTCTCTCCTGCCCCCATATATATATGATCGTCCTTTGCTTCAGAACGTAGGCAATCCATTCTGATACTGAAACCTTTGAAAATGGTAGAGGCATGTAAAGAAAAGAACTTGGGTTTGTGAATGACGGATGTGTGATAGCGGCAGCCACTCACTACTGCGCCAGTACTTGAAGTGAGCAGGAAATTAACCTCTGTTATATCAAGCTAGGATTCAGGATCTTCTTTTTTAAATCAGATTGTACACTTTGACTAAAATAGAAATTGGTACCTCAACTTGAGCTGCTGCTGTAATAAGAATCTAAATTGTGTGGTCTTGGCATTGCAATGGGGTGTGGTCATCAGCAAACAATTTTGCATGGTCGATTGCAGGAAGTTCATGCTATACAATAAAAAAAAATTTGGTAAAAGTATAACTCACAATGCCACAAATCTAAGTAAGTATTAGAAAACAGAAGGTAAAAAGGTATGTTTCTAAAACACCATTCACAGTAGAATGAGTAAATAAATGGTGGTGTTGTCAAGAATGGGAAATTAAAGAGCATCAAAGAGGACTGCTACTACTTAACTGGCATGGGCACAAAACAGAAGCAGGGGTGCTGATAATGTTCTAGATAAAAATAAATAGAATGTGAGCACCTGTGATTTAAATGGTTAGTAGCCACATTTTTAAAAAGCAAAAAGTAACAGCTGAAGCTACTTTTATATATTTCACTTAACCAAACATGCAATCAATATAACATTTATTAATGAGATATTTTACATTTTTGGTACTAAGTCTTTGCAATCAGTTGTATATTTACATTTACAACTGTCTCAATTCAGATGCTAATTTTTCAACAGAAATCCTTGATCTATAATTAGATTTGGTAAATTTTACAGATAAAAATTAGATTCACATACTCAGGTTGTTCCAAATATACTTAAAAGTTTGTCCAATAAATGAATCAATGATCAGTTTTTGCAAGTAAGTGCACTGTAAGTGTTAAATAACCACATGTATTGAACATCATAGTTCCAAAGCTTGATCAAGGCGGTGGCTACATGGGTGTGCTCACTTTGTAAAAACTCACCTTGTACATTTATAAGTTGTGCATTTTCCTGTATATACATGTTATTCTTCAATTACAAAAAGAATTTATTGCTTTGGGAGTAAACCTGAGAGTGGGAAACATTGGGATAGGAGCTCATTATAAAAAATGTCGTCTGTCTTATTTCCTTTTTCAAACATATCTATAAATTGTTTGACAGTCTCTATATTAAAAAAAAAAAACTTCAAGGTTTTCAATTTTTTGCTGTATTCCTAGTAATGAGAAGAATTCAATCCATTAGTTGTTTACTCTAAATCCATATCTCTGCCCCTAAGCTAATTAACTTGATAAACCCAGTCAAGATGGAGAAAGACCTTAATGATTCAGTGGTTTCATGATAATGGATATTTAGTCCACTTGTGTAAAAGGACTTGAGAAAATAATGCCTACTGTTTTTTTCTATTTTAGTGTTTTTCTCAAGAACGAGTGTATTTAATCCTCCCAACAACCCTGTCAAATAGTGACTAGCATAATCCCTGTAGTCCACATGAAGAAACTGAGGCAGGAAAAAGTTAGGGAATTGTCCGACATCTGGAAAGGGGCCTGCAGAGATCCAGCCCAGGTGCTGATTTGCATGTGATGCTATTCAATTAAGCACTGGCCAAATCTCTTTATGGAATTGTAGTACTGAATCAGCACATAGCCTAAAATATTCACTGGTGTATACACACATACTCATTTTCTGTAAAAATTTTAGTATGGTGCATACACTAGTAAAGTAAATAAGGATCAAATAATTCTGATTTCTTGCTGTGCTTTGCCTTTTTTTCTTGAAACAATACCTAAGAGACCACACGGCAGCTCAAACAATGGCAGTTCATCAATCACACCCTCGTTCTGAGTGGCCTTGCAACTGCCTGCTCTCACAGCCCAGCTTGTCCCACTCGTCACACTAAGCAACTGGTGCTGTCGTCTTGCACTGAGCATGGCAGGTGCAAGATTTGCTAACACACGACCAACGCCAACCTGGAAGCTCCATTCACTCCACTCACCTGGAAGCTCAGGTGTCCTCAGCTGATCTCCCCACCGGTCTACTTCTCCATGTCACTGCTGGCTTTGACCCTGCTTGGAGACTGCTTCACTCTATGTCCGATTTTCTTGGCCTTGTTTTCTGTCTCTGAACGTGGCTGACCATTTTCTTGTTGAGTTAAAACTCCACTAACTTTGTGTATATTTTCAGACTAATTCATGGAGAAAATCTCAATACCTTCCTCCCTTTCATGCTCCCATGAGGTGTATAAGCTAAACGTTCCAATTCATTCATTTTTCCTGTGCTTCCCTAGGAGTTACAAGATCAATGCTATGAAAGAAAGGACCGGCTTTCTCAAAGTGGTAAGTTAAAAAACAACGATTCAGGACTCAGAAAAAGAGACTTCTTCGATTATTGGAATCTAGATTCTCTAAATAGTTCTCAAGAATATTTTCATCTGATTGTTTCAGGGTGAAAGAAACTGTCGTGTGTATGGATGACACACAGGTGTGAGATACACGGTGGGTTTATCATAACTCATAAGCCTGCACTGTGTTTTTTACGGGGCATGTGTAGACAGTCAGTCTCAGGCGCTCAGTGTTGCCACTATGATTACTGTGTTGTTCACTCTTCTCAAAAATAAAATTCAAAGATTTTATTTATTTATTTTATAAGTGATAGATCCTTGCTTTATTTATGTTCTGAAATTGACAGCTTTCTTTGGCTATATTTATGCTGCATATACAATTTCTATGAACACTGTTGCTGTATTGATGAACCATGATGGGAAAAGGCAAAATCAGAGCTGAAATTACTTTTCCCAGAGGTTCAGAGTGACCGTGAAACGGTATTGTTGAAACTCCCACGATGAAACATGGGGTTGCTCACTGTTAATTGCTCCATTGAAGAATAAGTGGCTATTGGCTGACTCCACAAAAATAAGTTGGTCTCTTTCAAGGACATTTTGAAAGGCTTCTTGGATTATGTGGACCTTCAAGGATTAGGTGAATAAACACTCTTTTTATTCAGGAAAAAAATAAAAATTTTAAACTTCTAATGCAATAAAGATACCTTGCCATATCCATCCGAAGAATACTTTACTTACTTCAGTAAGAGCACAATGATAATCAGTAAGTTCACCTCAGATTCTGAAGTTTACATTTTAACTTATGTCATAACTATCTCCACTCTAAATCTGGGAATACTGTTTAAAAACACTCTGTATGCTTAAAAGCATGACTTGAGATGAGTCTATATAATTGAATAAATAATTGTTTCTTCCATGGGTCAGAAACATTTCATTATTTAGATCATTTGCATTTAACTGGCTCTTGGGGAAAAAACTGTGCAATGTGTTAGTGTTTGTATCCAAAACATCATGCTATGACTCCTTTTTGTCTCATTTCCTTAAGCCTCAATCAGTCCATATTATTGTATTTTCTAATCTGCACACATCTATTGGCCGTAGGCCTGCATCACTGGACGTAAGAAATGATAGCTTTAAACCATGGTCTGCTGTGTTAAGTAGGCTTGCCACAGTGGCTGTGGGAGGTACTTCAGAACAAGGAAGACAGCACAGTGTGCATTCTTAACATCCCATTAATCCTGTGGTTCGCAACCTAGGCTCCCAAATAGAATTGGTTTCTACAAAAAATTTTAAAAATTAGTTGGTTGTGGTGGCAGGTGCAATAGTCCCAGCTATTGGAGGGTGAGGCAGGAGAGTCACTTGAGCTCAGGCTGTGGTGAGCTATGATTGCACCACTGCACTACAGCCTGGGTGACAGAGTGAGACTCTGTCTCTAAAAAAAGAAAAAATATTATTAATGCATTAATGCCTGGGTCTCATGCCCAAAGTTTTTTTATTGAATTGGTCTGCAAAAACCCCTACCTTTCATATCACCCTGAAGGGCTCACAGGGTTGTTTCCCACATGCGGACTCCTTCATTTGATTTTCACAGTGTCCTTGAACAAACTTGAAGTTGTGCAGGGAACAGGCACAAAGCCAGTGCTGGGCTTAACGCTGTCCTGTCCCACCAGGTGAATACTTGTTTTCAGATGGGAGGGAGACAAAGGGGAGGACCCACTACCCAGACTTGACGATAGGTCAACAATGAGCTTTGTTTTTCACTTAAGACCCATTTTTGTGGTTTCTGTTTTTCTGTTTCTTCATGTTTGTTACCATAAACCCTAAGTTCATTAAAGTTAGGAACAACACGGAAGAAGTAAAAAGCTCTCACTGAAAATCCTGTCCTTATCTTATTCCACACCATGCCGCCACCTTAGCTGAATGCATTAGCATTTCAGCAAAATAGCATTAGCAAGAATTAATTCAGAGCAAATATATGGACACTCTACAAAGAGTGTTATTGTTCTTAATTTTTCTCAGTTGTTGAAATGCCTTCTAAGTATACACCTTTATAATTATAAGAACAGTTGCTGAATAATGTGCGACAGAGGATGTCATTGTCACCTCCATTCAGAGGTTAAAAATAGAGATGTCAGTCCATGATTCTAAAATCACAGCTTTTCCTTTTAATGCGCTGTCTTTCTGAAATGAAGGTAACTTTTCTGACCTACTATTGGGAGGGTATGCCCTGGGAGCTCCCTGCATAGTGTGGATGGATTTGTGGGTCACCCCATTAGATTTCCTTCACTTCTTTTTGTCCTTTGTTAGTTTTTATTCCTTATAATTGAAAATCTGTAAGAGCTAATGGGTTGAACCATAGGTTGAACCATAAAGGGTTGAAAATAATGCACATCCCAAAGATTGTTGCAAGGATTCAATGAGATCATGTATGTGAAAGTGCCCACCAAAAACACTTAGACCCAGGGCCCAGGTCAAACCTGTGAGGCTGAACAGAAGGATCATAATTTATGTTAGCCATATGTATTTTATCATTTAGCAACTGTAATTTATAAATCTACCTAAGACTTTGTCCTGTTTTGTAGATTTTGTATCTATGTTTGTAGCAATTAAGCTACATAGAATTCAGCTTTCCATGTCAATTGCTCTAGCAGTACTCTATTCAGATACATCATTTATATATTTCATTATAATGCATTACCGTATTCATGGGTTTTTAAAGGTATTCCATGCAGCACTAAAGGCTTAATGCTGTGGCTTTATTTCAGGTTTTTAAAAAAAAAAGGAAACTTTTGCTATGGTAGTAATTAACAACTGGTGCAGATGGCATTGATCAAAGTTTACCCAGAACAGCTGTAGTTTCTGTAATCTACAACCCAGCTGTCCCAGATAGTATTTTTAGCACTTTACTATCTTAATGCAAGAGGCAGTAGTCAAAATATAGTTAAAAGATAATAATATGATTATGGAGATTCTAAGAATGGAATTAAGTTTTCTCTCTCTCTTTTTAAATTTTTTTTTTTGTTTTCTGCAAATAACTAAACCCTAATGGAGTGGACAAGTGTCCCTTTATGATAGAGTCCATACTGGTCACAAAGGTACACTTTTGAAACTTGAAGTCATGAATATACTTTCAATAACCTCATATCTCTCTTCAAATCCTATAACAATAGTCCAAAATTAGGATCATGACTTTGTTTTCCATTTTGGTAAAAAAGAAAGAAAGAATTATAAAATTACTATCACTTAATAAGAAAATATTTGTTGAGTGAATTAGAGGAAAAGAACATGGGCAGGGATTCACCAGAAAAAATGTGAAGTGCTGAAAAATACTGATTAGATTTCAAAGACTGATTCCTAGAAAGATAGACACAGAGACAAAAGGACAGTTTATGAATTAATATGTAGAGGAAAAGATACCAAAACCATATTATGTCCAAATTCTCCATGGCTTAGTCTTAAAATCAATATTCTACCAAAGATCAATGCCATTATAGCATCAACTTCTCTATATATGAATAAATCTAACATGTTATTCATTTTTAAATCATGAGTATTATTCTTAAAAATTGGAATGGCTTCATTTTTAACACTTGATGTTAAACCACTGGAATAATAATTTTTCTAGACCTCTTAGCTATTGGATCACTCCAGCAATCAGTGTACCACATTTTTGCAATAATAAATATTTGCTTTTTATTAAGCTGAGGTTTACCTTCATAGAGTACCTTAATTTTCCTCCATTTTTTTATTATTCTTAATCTACATATTCTTTATTATGCCTGGATAAAGTAATATGCATCACTGATTTTTTACATGGTATTGGACATGTTCCTTATTTTGAAATTTTAAAGAGACTAAGTGGGTATTCTACTTTTATGTCATTTTTACAAGATATCAAAAATGTCCAAATAAGATTTTTATTTCAAAAAACTAAAGGCCAAAACAACATTTAAGAACTATAAAACAATATACAGCTTTAAAAATTTATGTTGTTTTATATTATAAAAACAGTATACAAATCCTTAAAGTTTAGATTTGTGATATTATCTAATCTTAATTACCCTGCCTTGAACTATTACTTAAATTTATATGTGTATACATATTCACTTAAAGTTATACAATGATCAATCTAGCAATATTTAGCTAATGCACTTGTAATTACTATTGCTACTACTTTTCAATTTTATGCCTATCTATTATTTAAATTTTCTTAATTGTTTTATATATAATTGCCATCATCACAAATTATTACATTGGATTTTAGCAATAATAAATATATGATTATATTTTAACAAGGAAACTTCAGTAGATAAAATACATAAGGAGACACTCACAGCAAGTTACAACCAAAGTACTTTATTTGAGATGAATATTGATAATAAATCTTAAGATATTAATAATATTCTAAGATATACGATATTTAAAATCTTAAGGTATAAGATATAACAGTAATTCAAATGGCATACTATTATGATAATTATGAGTAAAATGCAAGTTCTCACAATCATTAATTCCTGACGATTTCAAGGATGTCAGAGATAACACTGATGAATAGCAAATTTTAGTTAAATACATGTATATTTGAGGAGTTGTCAAAAATTTCAGAGAAAACACATATTAAGAAAAAACTTGCATGGATTAAAAATAATTTTTTTTGCCCCAAATCAACTCATACTAACCTGTTATATAACATGTCTTAACAAGATCCAATCTGAGGCACTAAGAAGGATGAGACATCAGTTTGAAAAGAGCCCCTATCAGAGCAACATGAATTCTGCTAAAATTGAAGCAAGAACAAACATCAAATTTTTGAAGGTAAGGGAGAAGAATGGTGAATCCTTGATGCTTTCTGAAAAGTTTATGGGAAAAATGCCCCCCTCCCAAAATCAGCAGTTTACCAATGCATGACTCATTTTAAGAAGGGACACGATGGTGTTGAAGATGAAGCCTGCAGTGGCGGCCCATCCACATCAATTTGCAAGGAAAAAAATTCATCTTATTCATGCCCTAATTGAAAAGGACTGAGGATTAACAGCAGAAACAATAGTCCAGACCAAAGACACCTCAGTTAGTCCAGCTTACACAATTCTGAGTGAAAAGTTAAAGTTGAGCAAACTTTCCACTTGATGGGTGCCCAAACTGTTGCTCCAAGATCTGGTACGGAGAAGAGCAAGGTTTTTAATGGAAATTTTAAACAAGTGGGATCAAGATCCTGAGGCATTTCTTTGAAGAACCATAACAGGAGATGAAATGTGGCTTTACCAGTATAGGAAAGCAAAAACTGAAGACAAAGCACACTCACAGCAAGGGTTACCAAGAGGTGGATGTGTCCAGTCAAAGCAAAAATGGACCAGTCAAGAGCAAAGGTCCTGGCAACAGTTTTTTGAGGATGGTCAAGGTATTTTGCTTGTTGACTTTCTGGAGGTTGAAAAAATGACAACATCGGCTTATTATGAAACTGTTTTGAGAAAATTAGACAAGTCTATGTCAATATATATAATTTTATATATATATCTTAATACATATTAAATATATTAATTTTATGTTAATACACATAAACATGTATTTAATTTTATGAAAGAATATTTGCATCTACAGAATTACTAATGACTGACCACCTCGGTCCTGCCTACCTCAACCATGCTGCTCTCTATACAATGAAAACTTGGATTCTACGGTTATTTAATATCCAGACCCAAGGCCAAACGTCCACAAAACCAGGTGATCTAGTGTGAGTATTGAGTGGAAGCTGTTCCACAATGTGGGCCTGAAACTTCTCTGGGATCCCAGTTACTACCACAGACCTATTAGGAACCTTCTGGGTTGGCCAAGACTGTTCCAATCTCTGCCCCTGTGCCTGTTCTGACGAGACTTTAAAAAAAAATCTTACTAATGCTCTAGTTGATATTATTCAGTTTCATAGCTTTAAATACCACCTATCTGTTGATATACCCCAGATTTATATCTATAGCTCTATTTATATCTATAGCTCACACTTTCCCCCAAATTCTAGAAACCACATGCCCCCCCATACTAGAAAAACTCATATTCGAAAGTAAATTTCTCTATCACCACCCACATGATCTTATCCCATAGTCTTCCCAAACTCAGGTAACAGCAACTCTATTTTCTTGTGTCTTCTCTTTTTCTCACACCCTCACTCCTTACAGCAGTCAATCATGCCAGTCCCTTAAGGATGAGTCTTGTGGTCTGGGCAGCAAGGCATAGGATTGTGGTTTTGCACAAGCTACATCAAAACAGCAAATCAAGGGAATAATTTCAATTAAATAAATGAGCAAAGAACCAAAGTTCACCTTTATATTTGAATCCACTCATGCGATCAGTTAACTCAATAGCGTATGGAGACACAGAATACATGTACTGTTGTAGGTCTGAGTCATGATCTGTGCATTTATCAAACGTATCTGCAGCAAAGTATCACGTGGATTTGTCTAATGTGAACTTAAAGTCATCTTCTTATCAATGGAAGTTTATTAAATATTATTTGCTGGAGAGAGAAGCAGAAATGCCACCTTCTCCCGCATGGAGACTGGATATATGAATATACAGTGGAAGCACCAATGACTAACACAGCATCCTTATAAAATAAAAAGTACTGTGGAGTTCCTCACCACGGAAAGCCCTATGCTGTATCTGCTCCTCGGATGGCTGAACAAAGTATCTGAAGCTCGTCCTGTGAGCACCGTACTTCCTGTTACTCAGGACAGGAGCCATCGCCTCCTTGGATGGATATTACTATGCATGACCCTTGCTCTGCAACAAAAGAACAGAATATAAATGTGGCTTCATCTGTAACAAAAGAACAGAATATAAATGTGTGGAGAAGACAAGTAATACCACAGAAATCTCTCCTTAGTTACTGATCACTCAGAAGTGAAGAGCTAGATTAAAATTTAAGGAATACCTACCCAGTTCCATTCTGCAGAGGTGGAATCTGCCCACCTGGAAGACTCACTCGTCCATGAAAAGAGGGCCTGGGGCTTCCCAATCTTTGAATACTGTGAGTCTGACATGTATCCTGCAGGTGCTCGAAAATCATCGTTGATGAAGTGAGACACGTCTTTTAGAATAAACGATTGCATCCCAATTTTCTATTTAATATTTCAAATAAAAGCTGCTGTGTCACTAAAGTAAACCCATTAGAACAAAGCAAGGGAACAGACCTCAGCAGTATATCTGTCAGCCTCACCTGCAATTTTTCATCCAAGAGCTATACTGTTAGTTAACCTGTCAATATCATATTGATGAAGAGGAAAGCCGAATTCATCTTCCTGCCTTTCTTTCTGTGCACGCTTCAACTCCGTGATTCTTCAATTACCTACGCCCAATGACAGGACATTTTTTACTACCCTATTTTCTGTACACGGAATTCAAAATGTGTCAGGTACTTCCAACAATTTGTCTTCTTTGACATTATGCAGTTTTGAGCATTTGTGTGTGCATCACTCTGGACGTAAGTGCCGCACTCAGCCCAGAGACCTCTCAGAGTCCCCAGCCAGAGGTTAAAGGCTGCGCTTCGACTTTAAGTATAATGGCTCCCAGAGGACTGTCTAAGAAAAAGGTGCACTTGGCAAAGACTTTGAGTTATATTCGCAGTCTAACAAATTCCAGAAGCAAAATGACGTTCTTTCTTCTATGGTAGTCACAGAATTTCAGATTCTTCGAAGCATAGCAAGAAGGAAACTTGGGCTCTTTAAATAAAGAATCATAGTCCCAAAAGGCACAAGGAAGAACTGCGATAGGAGGGTAAAATATTGTCTTTTGGCAACGTCGTACCAAAATCTCTAGAGAGAAAATTGCACAATTTACCTCAGCAAGCCATCACAATGCACATCTGTTACTTTCATGAAAAATAGAACCTGAATACCACATTCTCCGCGGATCACTTCTAGTCCCGTGGTCTTTAACAGTGGAGGCAGCCAGCTCTGTATTGAAGGTCATTTCTTTATTTTCACTCTAACCCTTTGCTTCTCTGGCTTACCTAATTCACAGTGATGGCTGGATTTATATCAAACCTAATGGATTAAAAATATATTAATACCGTGAGAATAAAAATGACAATATTAAACACTAACATTCTCCAAAGCTTTCTATGAAAATGGTTTATTTAACTATATATTTTCCATTATTGTCTCACAAGGTTTACATGTTTGCATTTAAAAATCTTTAATCGTCTTAGCTTCTCCATGTACTTGCCTCATTGTTTCCCTTCCAAACACGTCTTCCTTTTTTCCTTTTTACCATCCCTAACTTTGTCAATGAATGCTAGCCAAAACTCATATTTTCACAGCACTTTTAAAGATGCAGACACCAATCTGATAAGATTTGAGAATATTCCAAGGTCTTACAACCAAGAATTCTTTTTTCCTTTGTTTAACATAACACTAAAATTCCACAATGAGATTTGTATCTTTTGGGTTAAATGCCATTCTTACCACAAGAGTTTTATTCATAATGTAAAGTATAAACTTTTAGGGATCTGAAAACACTATGGATCTGAGGGGAGAGTATTATGGAGAAGAAAGAGACTATTCCTTATTTAGTGATTATTATCTCTAGATACATTTACATCTATTCTTATTTAATGTCTGGGACAGTCCATTTTATAGGTGAGCACACTGAGGTTTAGAAAATTTAAGTAACTTGTTCTAAATAACAATCCAGTGACTGTCAGATTCTAAACCTGGCCAGTAAGGGCACAAGGAAAAATGTCAAAAACCAGCTTCACCCTCTTCAGATGCAATGCTCACAGAAAAATGATGGTTGATTCATCCAATTAAATTAAGATTATAAGCACAAAGGAAATTTGTATTAAAGACAAAATGCATTACTAAAATGTCTTTCATTTGTCTCCATTCAAACTAGTTGCTTGGGCCTATAGAGGAGGAAATATAATGTGGGAAATTCATGTTCTTTGGAGTCATATACGTTTGAGTTAAATTATAAATTTTTCACTTCCCAGCTATGTGACTTTGGAAAATTATTTAATCTTGCTGAAATCTTAGGGTCTTATCTGTAAAGTAAGGATTTTTCTGAAAATAAAATGATTCAAGAATGAAGAGTAAAATGAGAATAAATATTCCTTTTGGAATATCTGGCACAAAATATTTACTGATTAACCCAGTGTAAAAATAACATATACAATAATAATAATAATAATAACAATAGAAACAGTAATAATGGAAAACCTAAGAGGAAAGGAAAGGCACCGCTTCCTAGATCTTCCAAGTCATGGTAGAGCTTGCAAAGCGGAAAGCCGAAATCCTCTTATAACATAAAGACATTTATTTTCACTCTTCCAGGTTTGTCTATGTTCTGTGTTTTAATAGAGACATTTTGCATCACACAGTTTGAACAGACTTTAAACCTAATCTAGCCTTTGTTTTTGACAAGATTTACACCTCAGCCAGCCTTATCAAACAAGTGCAAGTCTGCTGTGCCCCAGAGGGGCTTCACCTGCTACTTTAGACAAACAGCAGCTGAAACGCGAGTTGCAGATGGAAACAGAGCCCCGCCAGCTGGCGCCACTGCTTGCTGACACAAAGCAGGGTTTCGGTGACGAGCCTCCTCTGGTGCTTGGGAACACTCTGGCTTGTGTTTTGAGCCACGGATCTTGGGTTTCCTTGAGTGACTGCTCAGCTGCAGGGCTGATGGCCACGAACCAGATGACCATGAAGAGGATGTCCATACAATGCAATGACGTCTGGCGACAATCTGACGCCAGACGCAAGACCACAGTGTAGGAGGAACCACAGGAGGCTAAGCTCAAACTCTGCACATTTCTAATCACTCTAACTGTAGAACAAGAGGGAAAAGAGCATGAGACCAGGAATACGTGTGCAGTGTACACAGCAGGGGCCCAAGGCAGCTCTGGGCAGAATGATGACATGGACCCAGTTTCACTCCAGGTTTGGCCTTGTCAGTGCTCACAGCTCTTCACCTGGGTCTTAGGACCCTGTGTCTTTCTACTTCCTGCCTTTCCAGACTCTGTTGTCCTAGCTACTTTCAACACTTAACATTTCCTTTCCTCCAACAAATCCTTCATATTTCCGCCATCTTTTCTCTAAAACGTATATCGTTCTCTTTCTTCTGCTTACTAGAAAAAAAATGGCTCCGCATTTTCCCTGCAAGATTGAATTTATACTTCTTATGTAACACGTATAGACTTTCACAGCCTAAAAGCCATCTCACTGGCACTGCTGTCCCCTGGCATTCCCCTCTGCCACACGCAAACAGACACATGGGGCCGCTGAGGGGACATTTAGCTCCTGCTTGAGGCTTTAAATATCTTCTTTCATGTAGAAAGTCAGTGTGCCAGCGCTGTTTGTTCAATAAGCCACCCTTTTGCCACTGAACTAAAATACCATTTTTGTCTAATACTTTATCTTGTGTATATTAGGCTCTGTTTTCAGGTTCTATTTGATTAAAATTATTTGGTTTACTATTTGGCTAATCTATTTATCTATTCCAATGCTATATTTAGGTGACTCCAGTGGCTTTGTAGTATTTTCTGACATCTGCTAAACGGCTTTTAAAAGGAGTTGTCTTGGCTGTTCCCAAAGATTTATGTTTTATATGAATTTTAAGATTATGTCATCCAATTCTAAATTGGATACAGTTTGTTGGGATTTTAAATGTAATTTTATTAAATTTGCATATTAATATTGAGATAATTGACTAATGAGGTATAGATAATGCATTTCATTGTGACTGGCTTTTTGAAAATGTCAGATACATTTTCTTTGTTAAAGGCTTTATTAATTCTTTTCCAAAAAGGATATGACAAATCATTGTAGCCATTTTGCATACCCCAAAGCTATTTGCCTTTTTATAGCTTTTGAGAGCAAAGAAAGAAAAATAAATCTTTAAAAGGAAATAGTGGTGAAGAATTTCTGGATAGCTAAGGTAATGGCAATCACTTAAATCTTTACACATCCTCCAAAACACTGTATGTATCACCAATAAGAGCTAATATAACCACACGAATACTATGCCTTCAGCAAAACTACAGAATGAAAAACACAACAAATTCCACAAAAATAACATCTGAGCCGAGACCAATCATATCAGTTATATCAATATTTTCAATTTGGCTCACAATACAAGAGCCAACCACCTACCACACACAAGAGACACATCCAAAACAAAGTGATTCCAAACGACTAAGCTAAGAGTGCACCAAATACACAAGGCAAGTGAGATTAGTGATAAAACCAGGGTGGTGATCCTGACAGTAGGTATCATAGAATCTGAGTCAAAAACATTAAATGAAACAAATTTAACACCATTAAATCATTTTAAATATTTTATATTGAGATATAGGAAGTATGAATACTTACACACCAAATAACACATCAACTCCTTCATAAGGCAGAAACTATGAGAGATGAATGACAGATATAAATACACTCTCTATGTAAGAGATATCAGGTGGACAAAAAATAATGAAGTACACTAAAAACTTCAAGTACAATCTTAAGTCTTCCCTTAACAAGACACACACATATTAATACATGTATGTATACTGTGTATGTGTATATATATATATATATACACACACACACATTGTGTGTGTAAAGTGAGCAGAAATTAAGACATATTTAAAAAAAAAAAAAAGGAAAAAATTCCACAGTAATAGGAACATGTCAGAAGAGTACAGGAGCCAACTGAAAGAGCCACCTGAATGGCTAAAGCTGGAAAAATTTGAGTAATACTAGTATTGGATTATGACCCAAAATATAAATATCCATGGATCCATGTGATATAAATAAATGGTTGCAAAAATTATTATGATAAATATCGGAGAAGAGACAAACCTCCCATGCAGAAGAATTTCAAATATTTTATGTAGATATTCCACCCTCAAGGAGGCAAAACCTAACTTCCCACTGCTCAGCTGTGGGCTGTACTTAGTGACTTCCTTCCTGGAGACCAAGGCCAAAATCAACAGTCATAAATCATGTTAATACTATGTACAGTCACTATGATGTGATAAGCATACTACTTTGCCTCTGTGGTCTTCTTTCCAATAACCCATAACCCCACTTTTATCCTGAGAAAAACATCAGACAAATCCCAGTAAAGGCCATCCTACGAAATACCTGAGCAGCATCCTCAAAACTATCAAAGTCATGATGTACAAGGAAAGTCTGAGAAACTGTCACAGCTGAGAGTAGCCTCAAGAGACAGAAAACCAGATGTAATGTGGTGCCCGGGGTGGGGTCCTGGAACAGGAAAAGGACAGCAGGTAGAAACTAAGGAAATCTGAATAAAGTATGGAATATAGTTATAATAATGTATCCATACTGGTTCATTCATAGTAACACATGGTGTAGAGTTATCTGAAAACTCTGTGCTCTCTTTTCTCATTTTTTTCTGTAAATCTAAAACTGTTCTGAAAAACAAAGTCTACTAACAAGAAAAAACAACACAGTGAGTTTGAACAACTCCAGAGTAGTCCGACCTTTCATGAAGAGTTCAGATTCCAAAGTGGTGTTTCCCAGTTCCTACTAAAGTATTTTTCAAGATTTGTTGCTGGCAAAGTATGCCCAGGTTTTTATTTGGGGGGGAGCTTTCAGTGCATAAGAAACAAGGTTAGAGGAATATTTTGAAACCATAAGAGCAAAGCAGGTAATTCTTCACTTACTTAGTAAGGTTAGCCTCATGTGAAGTCATGTCCCAAGTAAACATTTTGTTATTGTTGGTGTGTACAGATTTATTATTACTGATAGCCAGGGAGTAATTTGATTTTAAAAATAACAGGATGGTTAGTCATTTTTATTGGCATTTCATACTTAATTGTGCAATCAATGGCTTTTATAGCAAAGCATTAAAATAAAGTGCCATCGATCTAACTGAACATAGAGAACATTTCACTTGACAAAATGAAGAGACACATTTTCTCGCTACTGCTGCCTTTTCTCTCTCCTTTTCATAGACAAGCTTATCAAATGAAGTGAAATCCACTCAATGTCACCATTGCCTTATCTTCCATGCACTTCTTGATCCACAGCAATCAGCCTTACGCTCCTGCAGGATTACACCTGCTGTCACCAAGGGCAGTTACGACCTCCTAATTGCTGAAATGTATTGAGAATGTTTATTTATATCTTATTCAATCTTGTTGTAACATGGTAGCACATGTGACCAAACCACAAGAGCTAGTCAGCTGAAAGAGGATGGAAGTGACAATTGGGACATGGAGTAAGGTCGTTCTCACTCTAGTTTATCACAGAACCAGTAAACAGTCAATGCATAAGATGGAAACAAGACCAAGAATTCAGGTGGACACAACCCCCTCCTGTCTACCCAGGTCTTCAAGGAGGTGTGCAAGAAGATCCATTGCCAGTGCAGCCTGCGTGAGCCAGAAGAGCCTGGAACTGCAGACATACTACCTTTTTCCAGTTACAGGTTGGGAGAGAGAATAGCATGACCCTCCCCAAGGTGATTCTCACTCTGGAGTTACACACCTTCCCTTGCTATCAATATTTCTTTCTGAGACACTGGGTCTGCAGCACCTGACCAAGGGCTGCCATTACTATCAGCTCTACCTTCCCATCCACTCTTCCCCTTCCTCTCCATGAATGCCAAAGTTCAGGCCTTCTTAACTAACTTTCTTTTCTTTTTTTTTTTTTTTGAGACAGAGTCTCGCTTTGTTGTCCAGGCTAGAGTGAGTGCCATGGCGTCAGCCTAGCTCACAGCAACCTCAAACTCCTGGGCTCCAGCAATCCTTCTGCCTCAGCCTCCCGAGTAGCTGGGACTACAGGCATGTGCCACCATGCCCGGCTCATTTTTTTTTTTTATATATATATCAGTTGGCCAATTAATTTCTTTCTATTTATAGTAGAGACGGGGTCTCGCTCTTGCTCAGGCTGGTTTTGAACTCCTGACCTTGAGCAATCCGCCCGCCTCGGCCTCCCAGAGAGCTAGGATTACAGGCGTGAGCCACCGCGCCCGGCCGTTAACTAACTTTCTTGTTGCCTCTCTCACCCTGACAACCCATCTATTGCAGTGATTCCATGTAATCTCACATGCAAAAGTAATGATATCACCTTCTCATTTAAAATTAATCATTCATTTAGTTCTCATTGCCTCCAAAATGAACGTTAAATTCCTTAATGTATCATATGAAGGTATAATGTATAAAACTGTCCTTATCTTCCACAGGCAGATTTAAACCCTCCTGTTACTCCATGCTTCCCTTCCTCATCCTAACACTTAATTCATCTTATAAAGTCTCCCAGCATTGTACTGTAAATCTCTTTGCATACAGGAATGTAAAAATGCCAGAATTTAGGTGTTCAAGAGAATGTTAGTAGAAGTTTTAACCTAAAATTTATTGAAAAAATGGTTTGCTGAATTAATTTAAAACCTCTTGAAGACATTTAGAGTTTTAGATATCATTTGACAAGAACAACCTCGATGATAATATTTCTCAAGTACCAACTACATGTTACATACTGTGCTATTCACTAGGATAAGGTAAAAAATGTAAGACTCCTGACCTTAGAGGAGCTCACAACAGTCTCACTGGAGAGACTAATACATAAGTAAGTAATTTCAACTCAAAATGATGATGTAAGTAACAGTAATAATACAAATATATCATACTCACTGAACACTTATGATGGAATGCTGAAAGTTACTGTACATATTTTACGTCATTTAATCCTCAAAATTATTTTACATATATATAACTGTATATATAGTTATTATCCCCATTTTACAGATATGGTAACAGGCTTAGCCTAAGTAAATTTCCCAAGTCATACATCTAGGAAATGGAGGATCTAGGTTCAATCTCAGGTTTGGTTGACTACAAAGATTGCTTTTGGAACAGAAGAATTTGCAGCATACTTTTGCAATTGACTTCACAGTCATACTTTGTCAATACTGTCACAGGGATGCATGGCGGAAAGGGAACACCATTTTGTTAGTGGATTTAAAGTATGTACTAAGTTTGATCAGTTTTAGTTGTAATAGAAACTGTGCTGCATTTTATATTTCTTTCACAAGAATAGTCTTTCTCATTTCCATATTATTCCTTGTATTTACAGGGGCTGAAAACTACATTTCCTGGCTTGCCAACAGGATTTTAACTTAGACTCTGCCATTGAGAAGAACTCATAAGTATTAGAAGCAGGAAGACAAGTAGTAACCTTCATTGTTTTATCAGTAGCAGGCAGATGTGTGAGCTCCAGCCAATGGATGTAGGGTTTGGGGAGCCAACACTTCCAGGGATGTTTCTGCAGTAACCTGAGTGGGTCCAGCAGGCAGCTGAACTCATCAGCCACGTGTTCCTGCAATTCCTGCAATTCTTGACCTCCCGAAGCTAGCAGACATTTTCTTTTATATTCACTGTCCTAGGCATTCTAACAATTTTCATAACTTCAATTTGCTGTATTAAATCCTTTTAACTTGAAACACTTTGCGGGATTTCTGTTTTCCTAGAAAAACTCTCATTGATACTCAGATCTTGTATTGCCATAACAAAGTATGGACTGGGCTGCTTAAACAACAGAATTGTTATTATCTCAAAGTTCTAGAGGCTAGAAATCCAAGATTCATGTGTCAAGGTTCCTTCTGAGGACTGTAAGAAAGGCTCTGTCCCATGCCTTTCTTCTGGCTTGTAGAGAGCTGTCTTCATGTTCATGTGGCATTCTCCCTGTATGTTCATCTGTACCCAAGTTCTCCCTTTTTATAAGGACACCAGTCATATTGGATTAGGGCCAATGCTAATGACCTCATGTTAACCTGATTACTTCTGTAAAGACTCCATCCCCAAATAAGATCACATTCTGAGGTACTAGGATATGGACTTGATTGTATCTTTTTTGGAGGGACAAAATTCTACCCATAAAAGACCTAAAACAGCGGTGACTTATACAAGATAGAGATGAATTCTTTCTCCCATAATCCACAGATACTATTTCCACAGCTGGTTTACTGTTCAGCAATAATCTCAGGGAGGCAAGTTCTTGTTTTTTCTGCTGGGCATCGTTGTCTTCCCCAATTCACCTCCTGGATCAAAACAATTGCTCCAGCACCTGCCATGACGGTATTCCAGCTACCAGCAAGTGGTAAAGGACAAAGAAGAAAAGAGCAAAGAACATAAGCAACCTATCTCTTAAGCAAATATCCCCTAATCTGTTCACAACATCTCTTACTACATTGTATTGCCTATAACTACATCGAATAGCCACGTCTAGCTTTTAGGTGGGTTGCAGAGCAATGTAATCTCCTGAGAAGCAATTAACCTAGTGAAAACTTCTGATACTATGAAAGAAGAGAACAGATATTGGAGGTTGACTAGCAAAATTTGCCATCCTGAAAATACTACAAAATTATTGGCTGTAGTTTCTGCTTTTTGATTGGAAGTAATAATGAAAAGACTTGAGATGTTGCATAAAGAGGTCAATAGAAAAACTGCCTAACCTGTGCATTACATCAAAATCTGATTGTTATTTCTGAAAGCAAAATTTCTTCTTTATCAAACATCTTCACATGCAGTGTATGGGTTGAAAATGTCATCATAGATAGATGCAGAGGTAGGATCACTTAGAAAAGGAAAGAAAAGGTTTTATTCACTAAGAGCTCTAGGGGAGTCAGACTTCAGAAAGACTGGCTCAGCAAGCCTAAAACACCACAGATATTTTTTACAGTTGCAAATTACTGTGCTCAGTAAGTTTACAGTGGTCTGCTTTCTGTGGAAAAAGCATTCTCAAGCAGTTTTGATATTCACAAGGTTCATGATATATACTCAGACATCAATACATAAAAAATTAAGAAGAACATTTTTTGTTATGAAGTCCATATTTATGCAAAATAGTCAAGGTTTTATTATTTTATGTACAAGAACCAGTAAGGGAAATCTGTTATTTTTGACTTATCTCAAGGTACACAGTATTTTTTTCCCATAAATATTGTGGTACTTGAAGTTCTTAGTCATCTCCAAAGCCAGGCAAAGCCAGGCTTTGTTTCTATGATGTTAACCAAAAATCTAAGTTCTTTCCTATGTGCTTCCATTTTTCCTTTTCTCTCGTTGGCAACAATGACAAGATATAAAACACTGATCTTTGCTTTACAGATTTGAAAGCTCAGGTCTGCCTTCTTTGGTCTTTAAGATAAAATATTAAGATATTAATATTATATGCCCTCCTACTCTTCCTGGTTTCCAAAATTGTCAGCACTCACATGTTATTCCCTGTCCTGGCATGATCCATCACTGCACACCGTAGTGCTTTCCTGCTGCTCCTTAGAAGGAACAGACCATCAGGGAAGACAAAGACCCAGGACCCAGCTGAGGACTGTACAAAAACACAGAGGACGGATAAAACACGAGGTTAAACTTAATCGTAATTAAATTATCAACTTCTAATTTTAAAGAGAGAATTTATAGATTGTATGAGTGCTTGAGATGACAGTGTTTGCAGTTCCTGAGAAGAAAACCTTTCTATTCTGGGCCGGGTAGGAGGAGGAGCAGGCATTGTTGCTGTGCCCCACCTAGTGGAGAGAGATCCTTCCGAAGAAATAAAACAGCCTTTTGTGTTCAAGGTTAAGAATTAGGATGGGATTGAAGCCAAATTTCTCATGCTTTCAACTGATCTGTTATAAATTAAGCCATCCGGAAAAGTATATTAATTTTTAAGCAATGGCAATATGAGCCAGTAAAGCTTAAAACTCACCCTTAACAAAAAGTATTTCTTCTAATATTAAAACTAGCTAAGAGATAATTTTAAAATTATCACTATAGTGACAATTATAAAATTGTCATGATAGCTCACAATCACCTTAAGTGTTATAAATAACCATGTACCTTTTGCTGTGCCCCTTCCCTCTACTCAGAAGAAAGTATGATTTTCCAATGCTGGAAGTTAGCTTTGGGGTCAGTAACCTTTAACTGTCGCTGATGTGTGTACTAAGTGGCTCATTGTTTAGATGCTACCAAACACTTGTGGTTTTTCAACAAGCAACAGAATATGGAGAATGTCTTGCAATTTGGAAATTGTTTTTCAATCCTGACTTTTTTCCCTTAAAATCTCTAAACTAATGATTGATTTATCCCTAAAGAAAAGCACTCGAATGAAAAAGAACCCTTGATTACTTCAATTAATTGGTAGTAGTTACATGAAGTAACTGTATTCAGAAATGGCATATGATCAAGCTGAAAGCAATTTATCCAAAGCAATTTGGCTTTACTGCAATTGAAAGTAAAATTTTCAACATAAAAACCTAATTGAAAATAAATATTCTTTAAATGGTGGGGTTTTTTTTAAAGGTATGGTGGTTGTTAAAATAATTTCTTAAAATATCTAGGTGCTAGTAAAAATTCAGAGGGAGAGATTTCTACTTTATTTTTCCTTAATTTTTAAAAATATATATTCATTTGTTACTACTTTGTTCTCTTTGCAATAACAAAAAATGTGGAAAGACTCAGATGCCCAAATACTGGGAATTATGAATCTCTAGGTGTTCTTTTGAGGGGGCAAATTTTATTTTTCTACTTTGTTAAGAATATAGTTAAATCAGTTTTATAAAGCATGAAAAAGACATTCAAGATATGATAAAGACATGAACATTTGATGACATTATTCAAAGATGGAAAGAGCTACAAACTCTAGTGATGCACCGAAAGTCATTATTCAAAGAATATATACCTGTGTTATTATTTTGACTAAATTGTCCTGGGGCCAAGTTTACATTCAGTGAAACAGTATTAGTCAAATCTCCTGTGGGTTGGAGAGGCACTGGAAGCCCCCAGGTCCCAGCTCCAGAGAACAATTTGATTGACGGGGGATGCGAACCATGGCTGGGAGGGTCAACTAAGTTACAATATTCCACCAGAGGTGAGAGGGTTAATTTGCTCACCCACTATAAAATAAATTGCATTTCTGTAAACAAAGAAACATGTTCTCACAGCAAATCTTGTCAACTTCATGATAGAGTAAAACATAACAGAAAAATCATAAAGAAGCTCCCCAAGCTTTAGCCGTTGTTGGGGAAATATAAGTTAAAATCTACTCCAACCCAGAAGTCCTCTCCACAAAGTTAGTAGAGAAATAAAGGAAAAAAAAGTTTTATCTTCCAATAAGCATTAAACAAATGAGAATGAGATAACAAGTAATCTACTAAGAGATCACAAAGAAGGAAAGAACTCTCACCCTTCTATATAGCTTTCAAAGAGATGGCTCCCAGTCCCTCCCAAGACCATCCTGGGTTGGCAAACTGCAAAGTTTAGCTTTTTTTAAAAAAAAAAATTACATACATTTCTAAAAGACAAAGTACTTGCAAATTTTCTGAAGAAAAATGCTCTAAGAAAAAAGAGGGGAAGGAAGGGGGCTGTCTTCTCTTATTTTTGACAGAGAGAATGGAGACTCTTATTTTTACTTTGTATGTATTTGCCCTTTCACTTTCTGCCTTGGTTTGTCCTCCAGGCAGGGCCACTGCTGTCCCCGAGGAATAGACTGTCTTCCTGAGCTTGGCCAGTGGGTCCTCCTCTGAGAGCTGGCTTCTGGGAGGCTCCTTCACTGCCACGGGATTTGGGGCTGTCTCCCCTTCCCCTTCCTCAGTAGCTCTGGAACCAAGTGCTTCCGTTCATAACCAAGTGTTTTGGGAAAGCCCCAGGACAGTATGGAAAAACTGACCCCCCAACTAAGATGGAGCCAAGAGACCAAAGAATGACTCAGACAAGTCCACCTTGGCAAGTTAGAAGGGTTCATTAGAGGTTCACACGGGGCTCATACTCACTCCTGGGAGGCACAGGAGTTCCTTGGAGAGTAAATTCACACCATCTACCCATGGTGTAAGTGACACCTTAAATCTCTTCCCAGTGCGTGACTCAGAGTTCTTACATTCCATCATCAAGTGTTCACATTGAGGCAAATTGAGCACAGGCAATACAATCACCATGTGCCTTCATACAACCCATGTTATATTAATATTAATGATATAATTCTCCACTAGGCAGAGACTTTTGGCATTACAGTTAGCTCAATTAGCTAAAGGGTATTATAGGTCAGTTCTAAAGTAGTCAGAAACAGTTTGTACCGGGAATCTCTGCCTCAAGAAAATGCTGAGGCACATCTCTTGTGCCTAGTAACTATCGTTGGGCATTTGCGTAGTCCATTTTGTCAGTTTTGTTGAGCGCTCCAAGCTAGCACAGCACGGTGCTCCTCTATGTGTGTCGGGAACTTGCATTTTTCCCTCACTAGGGTTGGTGACTTTACATTGAACAAAATCAAGGAACAAATTCCATGTGGGGGCAAGTGAAAGACCTAGTCAGGATTTCACACTGCAGAGGGTTATGCACATCCTTGGAATAACTTGATCTATTTCTGGACTGGAAGATTATTAATGAGCATAAGAGATATTGTAGATAGTATTGCTTTGAAGAAATGAGCAGTGTTCAAGACATATGGCTCCTAAAGACAGTTATGTATCTTCACTCTTGTACAGTATGTGTATAAAACCTTGTTAAGTGAGTAGGTTAACCTCTTAAAATAGTGCCAAAGGTCTAAACCTCTGGTTGACCTTGTAGCCTTTTGCTTCAAAAATATTGGTATATCCTACCTTCAGAACATTTTGAATTTGCACCTGGGTAAACCTTTCATACAAACTGTTGAATTACCTAAAAGGACATAACTGGCTGTATGTCTGTATGGCCAAATGCAATACTCTTTTTCTTTGTAGCACAGCTCCTGGTAGACGGTGTGCCGGGGCACTGGTGGGGTGTCTGCCTCTAACTGCTACTAACTTCTGATGTACATCAGAAAGAATATGACAACTGTGATTTGCCAATTTGACTTATGCCAGTTTCCAACAGATGTATCTGTCTCAGAAAAAGTTTAATGCATTAAGCAATGAGATAATTGATTGCATTTGCTAATATAAGATACTGAAGGTATCTTCAAAATCTAAGAGGATGAGCAAAGCTTAAATGTTTTCCTGAAGAATTATGCTACTCAAATGAAAAAAACGCATGTGTAAAGAAATATAGTTTCATGAATTTTAAATTTACCAACAACCCACAATGAATGACAATCTAAAAAGACAAATTGGTAGGGCTTTTATTTTATTCCTTTGAAGCTGCTTAAGAAAAAAATATTAAATTATTTTTAAATAGCTGAACCTGTCATAATCCTGGGTTCAGCACCAAAGATGCCACGGTGGGAGTTTACCCTCGGTTCTTGCTGTGCTCTTGGCCAAAGAATGACCAGACACACCAAAATCCAGACTATTATCCCAGTGCTCTGACCCCTTTCTTGGAAAAACCACCAGCAACGCCAATATGACCAAGTAACCTCGGGCAGAGAGCAGTTCCCCAAGAGCAGCTCTTTATTACAGAACCAAACAGCTCTGTCTCCGCTAGTGGAGGGAGACAGACCAACTCACTGACCCACTGGCTTCCTCTGACTCCTAGGATTGTTTCCTTTCATTAGCCCGGTCTGGAGGAGGGCTCTTGGGAAGTGCAGGATGTTCTCAAATGATCAACAGGTGTCCTCAACATTCTATCTGTATATACAAACTTCCTCTAAGAAAGCCCATCTTGGGTGGGGTGGTGAACCGCAATGCAGATTCAAGCTAACTGTATATTAATTACCCTTAGGTTACTCTAGGTCACTTTCTAAATCCCATCATGCCTGGGCTGGGGAATTCCTAGATTGATAAAGCGTTCACTCCTTCCCCAGGGGTAGCAGATACTCAGGACAGGATTAAGGGTGGGGCAGCACCAGAATGGAATGCCTGCCCTGATCCTTCTTCCCAGGTGGAGCGATTGCTCAAAACAGCACCCAAACGGGGAACTCTTGTCCCAAGAAGAGCCGGAGGTCCTAACTATATACATAATAAACCTACAAAATACACAAAATTTTCAATTAAATCAGGTGTTTCTGGTCTCATGAACTCTCATTGTTTCTTTCTTTTTTTTTTTTTTATTAAGATAATGTTCATATACAAATAGCATTTACTGGTTTAGATGTATGGATTGGGGAATTTCGGTAATTGCATAAAACTATGTTAGCTGGGTTTGAACTGCAGACTCAATTCCCTGGGCAGCACTTCTGGCCGCTGTTCAGATATTTTGTCCTAAGCGAATGCGTTTTGTGCCTGCCCTTTGCCTGAGTGTGTCGGGAGTCAGTCAGAGATGTGGGTGGGTAGATGTTGGACATCCATTCTTAGGCTGGTTCTTTTGAGGATTTTCTACTTTTTTAAGTAGTCCTGTTTTGTCAGTTCTTTTCTGGTTTCCTAGAGCAGAAAGATTCTAGAGTTTTCCACACGAGCCCAACAACCCCCCAAAGAAAGTTACTGGCAGAGCGGCCACCTCCCCTCTCCAGGACAGCCCGCTCTGCATAGGGGTCTGCCCGCACTCCTCATCCTCCAAGGCCTCCCGGGAGTTGCCTTTGCACGTGGCCAGCTTTTATAGTTATTTCCTTCTGGAGTCACGTCTGGTGAAGATTTGGTCCATTTTAATAGAGACTTAATAGGGACTCTGTAGCAGAAGTTCTCCAGCTCTCATTCCCATCCCAGGCGATTCCCATCCTTATCACAAATATCCCAAGAAGATGATACATATTCTGCAGATGGGGAGAGGGGAAGCAAAGTGCCTGCACTCCGATCTTCTTAATTAAAGCATGTAGACAGTTATATTACTTTGCCTGTTACCATCTTTCTATGATGCTTAAATCCAAGAACAGGGATGGCAGATAGAATTGTCATTCTAAAATTTGTATGGGCATGATATTAGAAAATAAATAATACATTTTAGACTGCCATCTAAATCTCTCACAAAGACTATTTACCCACAAGAAATGAAAAAAATATCACCTTTACATCAAATTTTTGTTATATGACTTGTGCCTCATGTGGAGTCATTTTTATTTACTAAGCTTGTTGGCGACAAGTGCTATGAAAGTCGCCACAGGGGCTGTGTATGCAGGAGCTACATGGAATACTTCACTTTGTGGCCATTTCACTTCTCTCTGCTTACTTAGGATGTAAAAAATATTTTAGTCCTCTAGATAAGACCTTAGATAATGCATAGTTAGAGAACCTCAATCTATTTACATAGTGGCATCACCTACAGAGAAAAATTGATATGGGGCAAGAGAGTGGAAATTTCACAGCTTTCTAGATTTCCTCAAGTCAGAGTTTATGAGGGGCTTCATTTCTTTAATAATTAATTTCCTCAAACACGAAGCAAAAACTGTGTTTTATGAGCAACACACCGTGCTAAACAATAGGGATAAAAAAGGAAATAAAATAGAAAATAGCCTTTGCCCTGACCATCACCCACCTAGTGACAAAGACAGATACTTCGGTAGAGATAATTGCTAAACCACCTGAGCTCCATGTCTTATAAACTCACATCAGTCCTGTTCTATGCTAACATCCCTGTTTCACAGACCAAGAAACTGAGATGCAGGGAAGTTAAGAACTTGCTCGAGAACGCATGGCTAAAATGAACACAGCTGGAATTCAAGCCAGCAGGTCCCCTGCTGCTGTCAGGACTTGAGACTGCTTTTCAAGGACTTGTAATAAGATACATCTAATATGTAAAAGGGAAGTTCCGTACCATTTCAGACACAATGGCTTACGAGATTCCAATTGGAGAGATCTGCAAAATCTGGATAGCCTATACAAGCAGAAATACTGGTATCTATCCAATTGTAAGTAATCAAAACAAAATACAAGTGATGCCACCCCAGTTGCCATTCCAGTACAAATACATGCTCCTCCACAATAAATTCATAGCTTGTAAGTTCAAATGAATGTGTGTGGGTGAAGATTTACAGGAGCCTTTTTGAGTGAAAGAGTGAAATGTGTATGGTCCTTGAAATACCAAATGTGCCCCAGATCATCACAGCGTTTTGGTCTGGTGCATTAATTCAAAAGGAAATTGATGATTTGAAACTCCAAGATAAATAGGAATAACAGAATCATTAAAATTATAATATTTCTAGGTATTAGGAACACAATCAGTAAAATTCTACTATTTCCATTGTATATTATTAGTACAACTCACAGTTTGGATGAATCCATTTGCTCTAGTCCAGTTCAAACAAAAGAAAGTGAAATTCCATAAAGGCCACCTCTAGGGCTCAGGGCCTATTAAACTTAATTCATTATTAAACCCAAAAGCTAATTAGAAAGAAGAAGAAAAAGTGATGCCCGTGCATTCTCCACCATGAATTAAAGCAGTCGGTTTAGGAAACAATATGAAGGTTATGAAAATTTAAGCTTGAATGGAGCTTCGCATCCAAAAACTACAATGAGACTTGCAAGTATTCAATTTAAAGAAAAGTTTTGTCACCATTCAAAGGGCAGAAAATGAGGCTCTGAGAGCCGCCTGCCTCCCAAACTCGGCTGCTGGCTCACAGGCAGGGAGTGCGGGTGTTCGGGAGGCGGGACGGGGGACTTGGAGAAGGATGGGGAGGGACCAACCCACCATCCACAATTTCTACAGCTCCTTTTAAGGGTACTGCAAACAGTTCATGAAATCACTTATTAAAAGTAATCTCATTCATTGGTGTCTTTATTAAGCTGTTTGAAAAATAGAACCACTACGGCCTTCACCAACGATGGCCTTTGGGACTTCGGGTCTCCACACGGGCCTGGAGGGAGAGGAGGATTGAGGACAAGGCGGAGGAAGCCAAAGCCCCCTCACCCGGCGCTGCTTAGCTCGCACCCCAGTCTTCACGTACTGTGGACCGAAAGGGGAGTAATTGCATCCATTCCCTTCGCCAGTCTGAGCCCCGCGACCGGAGTCGGCTGACACACAGCCGACAGGCGAGCGGGCCTTCTCCGCCCAGCCCCCATCGGACCTCGCGTCACAGTGTAACTTCCTGGGGTCTCCTGGAGGCCACGAGGACTCGCCTGTGACCTGCAGCCTGAGGACAGAGGGGGGCTCGGGAGGGAGGCCTGCCCGGCTCTGGGCTGCCTGTGCTGCTGGAGGCAGGGCGGAGAGCGGGAGAGGAGACGGGACCTCCTGGCAGCAACAGAGTCAGGGGCGCATGGCGCAAGCTGTTCCTGGACAGAGATCTGAGCACAAATGTCTATGAGGAAGGAGAAGACAAAAAAGGATGAGTTAGCCCCGAATCCAGCACGCTCTGTGTAGTCAGCAAACTCATCTCTCACCTTGCAAAGAAAATAAAGTCTCTCCGGCGTAATTTTCCCTTTTCTTCTCTGTCCTTGCCCACAGCGTCATCTCTCTTTAGATGGTTCCAGCGGCCCCAGGTGGAGCGACGCGCGCCTTCGCCTGGCTTCCCTGCCCACCCCTCCCGGCTCCCGAGTGCTCCCCCTTCTCCAGCTCCGCGCCCTTGTGCGGTCCCTGTGTCCCGCCCGTGACCACGCTGCGGGCCCTCCTGCCACGGCCCTCATCTGCCTTCATCATCAAATTGCTTGAGAAACGTCACGCTTTGCCATCAAACTGCTTGAATCACGAGCCTTACCTCCGCTTTCCCAGCTCCCACCCACGACCCGGCCCACTGCAGTGAATTCACTTCTAAATCCACACTCACCAACGTCTGCATCTTCCCAAGAGCCTCCTCCCTCCATCTCCGTGCTTGGCGGTGGCTCGCGCGTCTCTTCCCCGCGCCTCTCCCCTCCTCCTTGCTCGGGGTGACGTTGAGGAAATGGATGCTGTGGCTCTGCCGCACACGTGCCATGGGACATGCCCCTCTCCCCAGGACGCTGTGCCTGCCGGGAAGGTAGCCAGTTATACCTCAGTGGTACACCTGGAAAAGCCACCTGTGCGGGAGGAAAACTTTGCCCCAGTTTGCACTCAGTTGTGCTCTCTGGAGGTATGCAGTGGGAAAAACTAGTGTTGTTTCTTAAAGACGGAACTTCACATATTCTAAGGTAAATCTCATGGCTCCCTCCACCAGCCCTTCCACCCCATTTTCCAAGTCTTTCCTTCCTTCCTTCCTTCCTTCCTTCCTTCCTTCCTTCCTTCCTTCCTTCCTTCCTTCCTTCCTTCCTTCCTTCCTTCCTTCCTTCCTTCCCTCCTTCCTTCCTTCCCTCCTTTCTTTCTCTCTTTCTCTCTTTCTCTCTTTCTCTTTCTTTCTTCCTTTCTTTCTTCCTTCCTTTCTTTCTTTCTTTCTTTCTTTCTTTCTTTCTTTCTTTCTTTCTTTCTTTCTTTCTTTCTTTCTTTCTTTCCTTTTTCTTCCTCTCTTTTTTCTTTCTCTTTCTTTCCTTTCTTTTTTCCTGCCTTTCTTGTTTTCCTCCTTCCTTCCTTTCTTTCCTTCTTTTTGTGACTACAATTCTTTAAACTAGTAAACATTTAAGTTCAGCATAAAGGTCTACATTCTCCACCATCAAGCTTAACATCTTTGGGAAAAAAACCAACATGTAAACTTATCACTCAAGAGAAGACATGAACTGAAAGGTATGAAGAGCTTTAAAGAACAAAAGAATTAATTGAAACTAGATCCTAATGGGTCACTTAATAGCACCACGTGATGCGTGTAGCTCCTGACATTCAGGGTGGATGCTGAGAAGCAGGAAATAATGATCCGGGTGTGACGAGCAGAGACAGAACATGAGGCTGCCTGGAGCCAGAACCTGTATGAGAACATTGATATGGACTGAATTGTGCCCCTCCTACAATGCACTTTTGAAGCACTAAGTCCCAATGGTATTATATTTGGTGCTACAAGGTTTAAGGAGATAATTAAGGTTAACTGAGGTCACAGTAGTAGGACTAGTGACCTTACAAGAAGAGGCAGCCAGGGCAGGGAGGACACACAGAGAAAGGCCTGGTGCGGACCCGACGGAGGATGGTGATCTGCAAGCCAAGGAGAGTGGCCTCAAAAGAAGCCAACCTGGCCGACTCCCTGAGCTCAGATATCTGGCCTCCAGAACCATGTGAAAATAAATCTCTGTTGTCTAAGCCACCCAGTGTGTGGCGTTTGGTTGTGGCAGCCTCAGCTGTATATATGTATCATACAATATGGCATAAACATAACATAACCCCTATGAACTGATATTTACGAAACAACTCGTGTCAATGGACAAGCATTTTTTGTTCCTGTTGAAGTTATTATGAATGCCATCATGGATTTTAAAGAGACATAAACAGCCTAGAATTGGGGACCTTCATCATCTTTAAATCCACAGCTCAAAGTCTTTACTCAACATGGCTATTCTAAAAATAATCCGATGAGTGGTTAAAGCATTCAATGGACTGGTCCTAGGTGTTAAACTTCATTGCAAACTGTGAAACGTGGTGGAGCAGCAAGGACCAAGAGTGGACATGCCACGTGAGGACATTCACCAAAAGCTGACCCGCAGGAGCTGCTGTTCCCATTTCCTCACTCTGTGCCCAGTTACAAATACGCATTAGGCGACTGTCTCTTTGCCCTCTGACCCACCACCCCCTGCCTATAGTCCAACACAAAAATACTTCCTATTTGAAATAAATCACAGCTGCAGCCAGACAAAAATTATTAACAATCCCCAACCTGAGTGTCCTAAAGTGTTTTATATGGTAGAATAGATGGAAATGGAAAGTTGAAAAGCACTTTTAGAATGAGGAGCTGTCTGCTTCATTTGAATAGGTTACATGATATTTATCTCTTATATTTCATTTATTTGGAGAACAAATATAATAACAATTTACACTTGCCTAGCATTTAACAGTTTTTAAACACTCCACAGACATTGTTTTTGTAAGGAAGAAGGACAGGGAATTTGTGCAGATATATCGGTGAGAAAACCCAAGGTAAGGCCACCTAGTGTGCTCTATACCCAGAGGGTGGGCACATATTCTCAGGCAAGACCAGGTGATTTATTTAAGCAAAGTGTAGCTCATGTAAACCTTCTATTACATGTTTGCTGTTTTTCCTCCTGTAAGAGTGGTGATTAATATAACAGTCGTCAGGATGCATAGCTGCAAGCTCAAGGCAGATTGGGGTAACCATGGGTGTTAAACTGTCTAATATATCAAATTCATTGTATAAATGGCAGCCCTCCACATATAAAAGTGTCATTAATTATAACTGTTTTACTGGAGAATATGTGTGTGAGTGTGTGTCATTATGAGTATTTTTTTTTCCACCAGAATTACTGCTAGGAAGGCACAAATATTTTGGTGGAAAAAAATGTCAGTAAGCGTTGGATAGTGAGACTCAGAGGGGCCGAAATGTGGGGAACAGCCCTTCCAAGCAGAAGGGCAGCGATCTCCCTGCTCCCTAGAGCCTAGGCAGGTGACAGAAAAGAGAGTGAGAATGCGAGGAAAGAAGCCAGGAGATGCGGTCACATGTCTAGAGACGTGGCTATCATCTGTGATACCAAGATTCCTCACCATCTTACAAATTTACAAATTCTCAGGAAAAAAATACAAAACAAATCACAAAATGCTTAAGAAGAGTGGATTTGAAATAGAACTTGTGAACGGGACTAAGACCTGTACCCAGAGTGCTACAGAAGGAGACGTAGATATAGCCTCATGACAAGAACAGGAGCAAAAGGAAGCCTGGTAGATAGAGGAGGTGCGGGAATGTCGCAGACGAGGAGTCAGAGTCAGGAAAAGCAAGGCAACTTCTGAAAGGCAGGGAGCCTCCAGATGGCCTACAGATGGATGGACGGATGGGTGGACAGATGGACAGATAAGATGGATAGATGGCAGTGGGAAGATAAATAGATTAATGGTTATCACTCTAGTAGTGATAGATGTAATTAAAATTAATGCATACCTAAAAATAGAAAGAAGAAGATGCTGAACATTATTAAAGGCTTCAGAATTTAAACTAGTTAAAGCCTGAAAGAAGTCATTGGATTTGATAGTTCGATAGTTATAATATGTTGGTAATCTCAGAGAGGGCATCTTGTGGGAGATTGGCACAGCTGGGAGTGCACCCACTGCATTACCTATGCACCTTTTCTTCTGTAGACGTCCTTCCATTAGTGCACTATAAAGTATTGTAGCTCACTCCTGGAACATTTCCAGGCCAAAGTGATTAAAAATAAGAATAGCTGATCCTATGATCTCGCTCCTGAAGTTTCATTTTTCTTTCCACAAAGGAAAAGGCTAAAATGTCTTTCTATTTGAAAGTTACAATAGATGTTTTATGTTCTCCTTTAAGAAACCATCCCATTATTCACTGACATGGAAAAATCACCTGCTGCTGGTCTCAATCAAACCTTTCAGAGGTTGGATTTTATCTTATGGTATTTAAAATCTACTCCTAAACATTTACTATTGCTAGCTCATAACTGTTTCTTTTCTTTTGCTTTTAAGTAAGTATTAGTGTCCACAGTATGACAAATGGGAAGGGGATGATCATCACTGGTCTCAACCGAGCACCAGTAGCCTGTGGTGCAAAGCCATTGAGTGTTTACTACAAGTGTGACAGGACAGAGAGCTTAGCAAACTCGGCACACAGATTGCCAGATTTCACATTCCAGATACACTGCACACTAGCTTTTGACACTTTGGGCAAGATATATAACTTCTCTGTGGCACTATTTACTGATCTATAAAATTGAGTTAATAATAGCACCTGCACCAAAGAGTTGTTGCAAAAATCAAATTAGATTTAAGAGAATAAAAAGACAAGTCATAGACATGGAGAAAATATACACAAACTCAAATCACATAAAGAATTTGTATCCAAAATGAACAAAGAACACTTAAAACTTAACAATAAGAAAACAAATAACCCATTTAAAAAATGGGCAAAAGATCTAAACAGACCCCTCACCAAAGAAGATAAACAGATGGCAAAAAAGCATGTGCAAGATGCTTGACATTATATGTCTTAGGGAATTGGAAATTAAAAGAACAATAAAACACCTCTATTCACCTATTGAATGTCTGAAATCTGAAATACTGACAACACAAAATGCTGGGGTGAATGTGGAGCAACAAGAACTTTCATTCATTGCTCTTGGGAATGCAAAATGGTACAGCTACTTTGGAAAACAGTTTGGCAGTTATTTACAAAGCTAAACATAGTCTGACCATAAGATCCAGCAATTATGATACTATTTGAGGTATTTATCCAAATAAATTGAAAACTTACAGTCACACAAAAACCTACATACGAGTGTTTATAGCAGCTTTAATAATAATTACTAAAAATTAGAAGCAACCAAGATGACATTCAATAGGTAAGTTGATAAACAAACTGTGGATTGCCCACACAATGGAATGTTATTCAGCGATAAAAGGAAATGAGATCAAACTATGACACAACATGGAGGAACATCAATGTGCGTTGTCAGTGAAAAGAAGCCAGTCTGAAAAGGCTACATATTGTATAATTCCAACTGTGTAACATTCTTTAAAAAGCAAAACCATAGATATAGTAAAATATCAGTGATTGCCATGGGTTTAGGTAGGGGTAGGGGGAAGGAATGAATAGGTGGAGCTCGGGGAGTATTTAGGGAAGTGAAATGTTCTATATTATACTGTGATGGTGGGTATATGACTTTACACATTTGTCAAAACTCAGAATTGTACAACATAGAACAAGCCCTAATGTAAAGCATGTACTTGAGTTAATAATAACAGACTAATGTTCATCAATGAACATCAAAAATTTCCATTAATTGTAGCAAATGTACCCCACTAACACATGATGGTATTTATAGGGAAAACTGTGGGGGTGCAAAATGGGGAGTACATGGGAACTCAGTGCTTTCTGCTCAATTGTTCTACAAACCAAAACAACTCTTTAAAAAAGCCTATTTTTTTTAAATTAAATAATAGGTGAAATTGTTTTAGAGCACTGACTGATATACATATAGTTTAAAGACGTAAACAGAAGTAGGCAAATATGTGCTACGTTTATGTATCAGTGTATGTAATTAAAAATAATAGTAAAGTGCAGTTATGTGTTTTATTGTATGTTGGTCAAGGATATGGGATGTTTTTGGTTGTCGATAAGAAAGGGTTCATAATCTAGAAAGGGATTAAGAAGTTGAGATAGTGAATAACCAGAGAAAAGTTTGTCTGACCAAGAATAAAAGTCCCATTAACCATATTCTGGTAAACACAGGCTGGTTTGAGAAGGAGCTATTTAAAGTCAGAGATGGGAAAAGATTCTTAACAAGACTGAACTAATTTAGGGTGGAGCCTCTCCTCTAGTCTCCCTCTTTACAGCAGCTTCCTGCCTTCATTTCTTTTCTTTGCCTCCAAGTTTGGGGGACTGAAGGTGTATCAAAGTTCTCAGGTGTGTAACTGATTTGGTATAACTCAAGGGAAACCAAGGTTTCCACCAAACAGGAACAAAGTAAAAACTGTCACACCATAAACTTTCATTAAGCATGGAATATGGGTTAAGGAAACACTAAAATTGTCTGTTTTGTCTTTTAATGTTCATCCAGTTCATGATTTATAATTTTTCAGTATTTCTCTATTTAATTACATTTGAGAATAACCCGGCTGTACACATTGGTTGTTCAAGTGCTTCCCTCTAGTGGAAATACATGTGTACAACAAGGGAGGGGAAGGAAACCGCTGCATTGCTCAACCTGGACATTTTGTGGCTTGTTTCCAACTTAATGTAGCATGTACACTCAAATAGTTTCATGACTAGAAAAAAAAAATATGAATTTAAAAGTGATTTCTTGGGAATTTGTCAAACACTTCTGGATTTGGCAAACACTCCCTGGCGAGGTGATCATGTACCCTTATTTGAGGTGATGAGCTGGGCACTTCACCTGTAAGATACTCTTCCCCAAAAGGCATATGACCCTGTTCTAACCAGGAAAAAAACACCAGACAGACCCAAACTGAGGGGAACTCTACACAACCCCTAAACAATGCTCCTTAAGACTGTCAAGGTCATGAAAAACAGAAATGGCAGAGAGCAGAGGATGTTAAGGGGCCATGTGGATGAAATTCGACGAGGTACACTGGATTAGAGTCTGGAACAGAAAAAAGGAGGTAAGTGGAAAAACTAATAAAATCCAAAGAAAGAGCAAATTTTAGTTAATAACAGTGTACCAACGTTGGTACACAACACTTAGTTGTGACAAACATAATGTAAGTAATGTGTTAACAGGGGGATTGGGTAGGGAGTTTAGAAACTCTGTATTATCCTGTAACTTTCTGTAAATCTGAATCTATTCCAAAGTAAAAAAGATATTAAAAATATTCACAAAGGGTAAGTCAAGATTTTTCTCAAGAAAAAATATTTTTCTTTCTTTTTTTTACATCTTACTCTAAATCCTTCCTTCCCAGGCAGGATTTGAATTTCACATTCCTTATATTTTTAAGTAAATTTTCTAACTTCCTGCACAACTTTGTAAATGTACCAAAATCATTGAATTTTACACTTAAAATAGGTAAACTTTTTAGTGTGTATATTATACCTCCCCAAGAAAGTTTTTGAAAAAAGAAAAAAATCTGTAAGTTCTATCTATTGATTCTAATTTTACCCCCAATCATGTTATAACTCTTTAAATACTGAAAATATTTCCTTCATTTCCTTCCTCACTTTTTTGACTTTTGTATTTGAAGAAAAAGTGTCTTTCTTTCTTTTTTACAGAGAAATTTTTAGGTCCTTTACATTTCATTATTTCACAGTTTCCATATTTTTCACTATCAGGTAATTCTCTTTAGACACGTCCCAGAATCTGGAACACCTTCTGTAAGTGTAACCATTGTGCAAGCAATGTATCAATCGGCTCTAACTCCAAAGCCTTATTTTCAGTTCCCAGGACGGTTTGCAACATAAAAGAAAAACACTGTTCCTTCTTGATGACACAGTGTTAGAAACTAGAGAGGAACCTTTAGGCTTAAAGTCAAAACATTTACTTGCTACATTATTTTTTAAAGTAAGAATCCAGATCAAATTTACATTTAAAATAAATTGAGGGGAAAATAGTTGGTTTCTAGGTTTTAAAACCATAACTTTCTGACCAGGGTTTTTATCTAGCAGTCATCTGAGACCCTGATGTCAAATATGCAACCTGTTTTTCTTCCGTGTAATCAATAAGACACTCTGTTTATTGTCTTCTTACAAACTAAAATTTATTCCCTGTCTTTAAATGATATTTACGACGTCATTGCCATAATTTGTAGTTCTGAAATGTGGACAAAACTAGCATAAACTATTTAAAGTTTTTGAGCCTGGATTGCTTTCACAAATTTTTAATTTGTAAAAATAACAAGCACAGTCTCCGGTGGGAGCAAACACGGATGGGTGTGCCGAGGCCCTAGTGACAGGTGTGAGAGCTTCCAGGACAGCCTGTAGACACGGCTTAGCAAATGGGTGGTGCTGGCCAGGGCGGGGAAGGGCATGTTGACAGGGCAGGCTACTTGAAGGTAGGAGTCTTCTGTTATTTACCACTGCATCATCTGTGTTTACTGAAGCAGAGAGTGTGGGAAATGGAGCAGGAGCTCAGCAAACATCTGTTGACTCGTCTTCTGCAGACCAGCCGTCCACTGTAACAAACTGGGAAACTTTCACCACACATTTGCAAAGGTAACCTATCAAGTGCCTTCCTGGAATTATCACTCAAGCAACAGCTACAATTCCAATTAGTAAGTTTCATAAATAAACATCACTGTACCTTCTCAAACTCATGAGTGGCTGAAATTTACCTCCTCATCATGCATAATACGCAGTGGATGAGGGTCGAACAGAACCTCCTTTGCACTAGATTCCCTTTCCTGGAATGTGGTGAGATGGGGCTCTGAATGTCCTAACCATGTCCTGGTTCTCTACTGGAGACACAAATTTCAAACACTAATACAGGTTGTCTTCCTTGGAGGTGTCCACTTCGAAACTAGATCACAAACTCCCAGGGTGGTGGAGGAGATTTCTCATTAGCTGTTTTTTTGTTTTAGAAACGTCTTACTTTTACTGTGGCTTTTGGACTCGTCTAGAAGCCCTGTCAATTCTGAGGCTTACACTGGAGAAAAGATTAAAACAACTTATCCTGATTACCAAGAGAGTCAGATTTCCATGTATTACGCAATAGTCTTATCTGAAATGCAAATAGAAAGAAGGTTGTGTTTTCATTCCCACGCAACTCTCCAAATCATCCCTATTTATGCAGCACTGTCCATGCTGGTCTACTATTCACCGGTGATCATGAACCTGTGCCACACACTCTCTCCCTGAGCAAAGCCCCGTAGGAGGATCAGTCAGTTTCTCAGCGTTTAGAGGGAGGCTGGAGGGGGCGGGGTGTCCCAAGGGGTGCAGGCAGAACAGCTCTTCTTGCCTTACTTGCTTGCAGCCCACACCCACAGGGTGGTCTCTCGTGCACGCTCCCTGGCCTCAGAAGGAATCTTTCCCCTGGACATTTCCATTTCCACCCAACTCCCCCTTGTTCTGTTTTCTTGCCACTGCCACCCAATTCCTAAATCCTGTCTCCCTTTCACTCCTATAAGGTTAAATTCAGGGCAACCTTCTGCTCCCATGCTCAAGTCCTTGCCCCACCTGCCCAAATCTTGGAAATATTTAGCCTGTGGGTGGGACATAGCCATCACTGTTTGTTTTCTTTTTTATTGCACTGCCAGGCAGAGGGAGGTGCCATTCTGGGACCTGAAGGAGGGGCCAGAGTGGTGTTCTAAATTCCAGGATGCTGATTTCTCCTTTCCTTCCCTCCCTTCCTTCCTTCCTTCCTTCCTTCCTTCCTTCCTTCCTTCCTTCCTTCCTTCCTTCCTTCCTTCCTTCCTTCCTTCCTTCTTTCCTTCCTTCCCTCCTTCTTTTCTTTCTCTCTTCCTTTATCTCTCTCCTTCTTTCTTTCTTTCTTTTTTTTTGGAGATATGGTTTCACTCTGTTCTGTCACCTGGGCTAGAGTGCTATGGCATCAGCCTAGCTCACTGCAACCTCAAACTCCTGGGCTCAAGCAATCCTTCTACCTTATCCTCCTGAATAGCTGGGACTACAGGCATAAACCACCACACCTGGCTATCTCTCAATCTTTTTTTTTTCTGGTCTACCCAATATATCTTAAAACAAAACAACAAAATCAGATATTCCTCAATTTCCTGCCAATTCAGCTTTTAAATCTCTTGCTAAAATGAAACCAGACAGTGCACTTCTCTTTCCTTACTTTAAATTCCAATTCAAATTCCTCTTGTTATGTCTGTGTATGTGGGTACAGGCATGTGTATCTTTTAAGCAGAAGTATTTATCACTGTCACATGCATGGCACTATTTTAAGTGTTTTTACACGTGCATTAATTTTTCACAACTCCACACATTTACTGGTACCGTTGTCCTCATAGCCCCAATTATAAAACTAACAAGCAACAAACTAGGATTCGAATGCTAATGGCATGTTCTTAATGATGATCCTCTACTTCTTCTCTCCAATGTCTTCAAACAGGACCACGACCTAATCTGCAGGTTCCAGCACAAAGTGAAAGTGCAAGGATTCTTGTTCAAAAATGATTAAGAACTTCAAGGTAGCAATAGCAGGGCATGAAACTGAGCACAGAGCCTTTCTGAGTGTGGGGCCCTGGACACAGGTGGCACATCAAGAAGCCTGTCCTGTGCGTGTGTGTGTGTGTGTGTGTGTGTGTCTGTGTGTGTCTGTGTGTGTTTGGCTATAGTGGGAGTCAAGGGATTATTATACCTAAAACAGGATGACTTTTATTAAGCAGGTTCAGAATCTGCAGTATGACTTATTCATTCATCTAGGCAGGGGCAGGTGGAACGGTCCTGATGAGCAGGTGTGTAGTCCGGCCAGCAGAACACAGTGCCCAAAGGTACTGGGATCAAAGCTCAGATAAGCAGCAACTGATATGCAAGACAAAGTCAAGGTTACTTGACAGGGAAGAAGAACACAGCAATGGCCTATCTAAGGAGAAGTGACATATGGGAATCTGCAGCCCTGGCCCTGTTTCATGGGAGTCCATGGAGGTTAAATGGGTATGACTACTGCAGAACTCTCATCCCTTAAAGGTATCTGTCAGGATAGGCTCAATTAGGCTGCAAAAACAAATCACCCCCACAAACTCAGCAGCTTTGTACAAGAAAGCTTATTTCTTGCTCTCTTTACCTCTCCACCATGAATCTGCACAGGGCCCACGGCAGGAGGTGGATAATGCTAAAATGTCTAAACTCTTCAGTATAATGTAGAAGTGGTGATAATTATCCAGTGATAGTTATCTTGCCTTGGTTGCTATAGTTTATTAGATTAAAGAAGTCTTCTTTATTCCCAGTTTTCTGAAAGTGTTTACCACAAATAAATATTAAATAGTACATGTTTTTCTGGATCTACTAAGGTAATCGCATTATTTTCTCCTTTAATATTTAATTATGATCAATTACATCTTTTGCCAACATCGATATAATCTTGTACATTTGAATCAAATTTAGCTCAGTGATCATGCATTATCTTTTGTTATATATTTCTAGATTCAATTTGCTAATATTTTATATTTGCTAATATTTTTTTTTTAATTATTTTTTTTATTTGGCATATTATGGGGGTACAGATTTTAAGGTTTCAATAAATGCCCATTTCCCCCCCCCCAAAAGTCTGAGTCTCCATCATGACCATCCCCCAGATGGTGCACATCTCACTCAACATGTGTGTATATACCCGCCCCCCTCCCCCCTCCCACCTGCCCAATACCCTATTACTGTAGCACCTATGTGTCCACTTAGGTGCTACTCAGTTAATACCAGTTTGCTGGAGAATATATCTGGTGCTTGTTTTTCCATTCTTGGGATACTTCACTTAGTAGTATGGGTTCCAGCTCTAACCAGGAAAATATAAGGTGTGCTATATCACCATTGTTTCTTAGAGCTGAATAGTACTCCATGGTGTACATATACCACATTTTATTAATCCATTCTTTGATTGATGGGCACTTGGGCTGTTTCCACAGCCTTGCAATTATGAATTGTGCTGCTATAAACATTCGAGTGCAGGTGTCTTTTTTGTAGAGTGTCACTGGATCATTTGGGTAGATGCCCAGCAATGGGATTGCTGGATCAAATGGTAGATTCACTTGTATCGCTATTTTAATACAACTTAAGATGTTGTATCTTAGTTCGTGAGTAAGATTAGTTTGTAATTTTTATTTCTAGTTATGCCCTCAGGATGTTTTGGTCTCAAGATTATGGAAGAAAACATAAATTGAACTTGGGAGTATTCTTTCTATTTTGTTCTCGAAAATAACTTATATAAGATTGAAATAGTCCCCATTTTTAATTCTAATATTGTTTATGTCAGTCTTCTGTATTTTTGTTTGAAAGTCTTGCCAGTAGTTTATCATATTTATGTGTCTATAAGAAATGATTTGGGGCCTTGTGATCTTCTGGTTTTTTACCTTCATTTTCTAGTATCTGAATTTCTGCTCATAACCTTAATTGCTTTCTTCTATTAATAAAAAATTGCTTTCTTCTATTAATAAACCTTTGGTTTAGGTTTTTCTGCTTGTTTGCTTTGTTTTTATCTTGCTTTTGTTTTTGCCTTTTTTTTCCTTGCTATTGGTGCTTAGCTTATAATTTTCAACCATTCTTTTTTTCAAATATAAGCATTTAAGTTTATAAATTCTATGTAAGTACAGATTTTACTATACCCCAAGGTTTCTTGTGAAGTATTATCTAGTTTTAAACATTTTCTAATTTTCATATGCTTTCTCTTTGAGCCATAAATTATTTAGAAGTGATCTTTTTCCATTTTAATTTCCAAATGCATATTTTTCTTACTTTTTAATTACTGATGTCAATTACTAGAGAATGTTATAGAGATACTGTAATTGATATAAAGTCAACTATTTAAAACTTGTTGACTCTTGCTTTATGATTTAGCATGTGGTCAAATTTCATAAGATTTGTATACTTGTTGTTCTATCAGTGTTACCGTCCTGATTTGTGACCCTTGCATTGTATGATGCTAACATTTAGGGAATATAAGGGGTTCCCTTGTACTTTTTTTCCCTGTATTTTTTAAAAGTCTGAAATTATTTCAAAATGAAAAGTCAAAAAGTCTTAAAAACATGCAATGCTGTTAACTCAAAGGTGAAGAGTTTCCTTCTTTCTCCCATATCTATAATCCTGTTGTTGTCTTTTCATCATATCATATAATCGGAAATGATGAGGATTAATAATCAGTGAAATTCTCCTTTGCACCTTCTAATCACATGAGAGTGAGGGGTCAGGTCCTAGATATGATAAGAGATTGGTGACAACAAGATTGTGCTCCGTGATCATTACCACACACTTGTCCTAATGGAATTTTACCACCTTATAATCAGTTTTTAAGGAGAAGAACATTTGGCCTGCTATTAGCTTTTCTCATTGATATATATACACACACACACTTAATATTGTACCAAAAACTTCATAAATTATATTCTACTACTATAAATAGAATTTTAAAGGTAATAATATAACCAATGCCTTCTAAATATTATAGTTTAAAATTAGATACATAGATACAGATGTGAACAGATCCTTTTCCAAATGTGGAAAATATCCACATTTCCAAATATTTTATTGTAATACCCTAACACATATTAATTTATGTTTTATCTGATTTTTAGAATGACATTAAATTATATACAGAGAAATCAAAAGGCAGGTGGGTGTTCATAAACAAATAGATGACAATGAAGCAAAAGGCACTGAATTCTTTTATTTGGCAATCCAAGTTAGCAGCAACAATAGAAAATCACTAACCACCTATCCTAGTATCAAAACTTTAACTCCACCTACCACATCTCTTTTTAAATTATAATGTAAAACAAAATAAATTGCAAAATATATTTTATTTTGAACCAATTAGTAAAAAACCAATTATAACCAAAAACCAATTATAGAAACCAGATATATTTAAACAAAGTTTTATTTTAGACATAAATTTTAAATCATTTTTGTTTCGAAAAGTATATCTTAGAAATATTTTAATGTACACTGCAGTCTATTCTTCCATCTGCTATGTAACGAAGTAAACTGTTGAGTGATGTAAACTGCTTAATGTTTAAACTAATGACATAAGAAGACAAGCGAAACAAAGGAAACTGATATTACAAAAGGTAAGTATTATGGCGTTCTCAAGTATGATTCATTATAAAGTGAAAACTAGGATGATGTCTTCTGGAATATCATAATCTTCTTCATAAGTAGCGTATGACATATGACATACTTCAGGATGCCAAGAATTTTAATTAAATCTCAATTTCTATAAAGCTAATAACAGGAATATTTTTTAAAGGCCCAGATATGTGAACTATAATAGCAGCAGTTTGAAACAGAAGAACAGGAAATAAACGGAAATTATATTACATTATCATAAATGTATTCATTAACTTGTTTTGGAGATTGTGTTTTTATATAAGAACAATTACAGTTATTTTTTCAACTAATGCTTTAAATGCATAAATTGGAATTACCGTACATTAAATAATGTTTCTGAATTGAAATTAACTATAAAAAATACACATAAGCATAGACAAATGAGGAAAATATTTCCCTCCTATGACAAATATCTGGGTAATATATAATATTAAAGATAAAAATCTCAAATTTGAAATAACCAAAAATAGTTACATGTATCCTATTTTCAGTCCAATTGTTTAATATTTTATTTTTTAATTATTTTATGTACTTAATGGAAGATTTCTAGAATTTTTATTTTTTACTTTCAGTAATGTTAACTGAAAAGGAAAAGGATGTATTTAACGTAAAAATAGAAAATGGATCTGGAGATTTCCAATAAATGTCTTAACGTCCTACAGATGTGGCACTTATTTCATGAAAGTAAATGACGGGATACTATTTTTGAAGCAATCTATACTGCTTCTTTCAAGACAAGAAGCTCTCAGTAAATAGTTCAAATGGAATTATAGTGAAAAGTCTTTCTAATTCTATCTTTCCTCAAATGGGCTCTATTTCTTGTAATTCACATGACACTCTTTGGCCGTGGTGGTTGTCTGTTAAATTTCCTGTTTTGGACTAGTTTCAGCAAACCAAAACAAATAGCTCACAGAAAAGGCTATGGTAACTACTTTTTTTTTTCTTTTTGGTATTTCCAGTTAAGTGCTTTCTGCTTAGAGGTACAGAGAAAGGGAGGAAAATAGCTAAAAACATGGTGTTAAGTAGGTCACAGCAGTTTCAATGCACCAAAAAATGTGCCATCTCCATCTCGAGATATTTGTGCATTTTCCCGTGGTATTGCAAGTTGAAGTTCATCTCCTTCTTCCAGCTTTGCAATGCCTGGGAAAGAATGATTTACAAGAACTTTAAGTGGTTGTACAATGGAAAAGGGGAAAAAAAAGAACCTTAAATAAAACTATTTTGTTTTGGAAAAAAGGTTGACATAAGCATTCACACTTTAAAATACACCAGTGGACTTCTAACCCAGTAACAATTCTAGTATCCTAAAAAAAAGAAAAAAAAAAAAAAGAAGAACTAAGCAGGAGTGATGGCTGATCTAAGTGTATTTATTGCCTACTGCTTATAAAATGGATACTCCAAAAAACCCCCAAATATCTAACTTGAAAAAAGTTAGCTAAGTCATAGCACATCCCTGATGGAACATTAGATAGTTAAATATATGTTTCACTTAATTTTATTGACAAAGGAAAGTTTTTACAATAATGTTAAATAAAAATGTGAAAAATTACACGCACACATATATATATACTGGATAGTCCTAATTATATTTTTAATGTGCATATAAAAAATATAAATATTAAAAAGCAAAACACCATGTATTTACATAGCACCTTCGTTGCCATAGTTTTTCTCTAAAGTCCAGACTATAGGTTTAGTCAACATTTATGTTATGTTTACATTATTGCCTATATTTGATGTCCTTAGATGACCATGATTGTCTTTATAATCAAAAGCAACAATGTAATTATCTCTTTAAAAATGACCAATAAATCTGTGTGTGCCTGATTTACAATGATGAATACATCTGTGAATCAGGAATACAAAGTACAGTTCAGGGACTACACCAAGCACATCAGGTCACTCTTGACCGCACTTCCAAAGAAAAATATTAAGAAGAAAAAAGAGGAGGAGTAAGGGAAGGAGAAGAAATAAGGAAACTAACAAACAAAATAACTCATATCTGAATTGTCAATACGCTTTGTCAAAGGCTAGCAATTTAAAAAGTAATTGTATTGTTTCATTAACGTACAGGGAAAATTTACTTACATAGACACATCTGTGTTAATGTCTGTTCTATCCTGAAGCCCAAAACACCCGGATTTACTCAAGCAGCAGCCAGTAAGAGATTATTTATTGAACACTTACTATGTGCCAGACACCCTTCTAGACAAACATGGAGCAGTGATCAAGGATGACAAAAGTTCCCACCCTCAGTAGTCTTGTTTTGTTGTACTGGGCCAGGGCAGACAACAAACAAGAGAAGTATTTTTAGGATTGGTAAGAGTAATGTGTATGCTTCCTAGAATTGGCAAAGCATTTGGAACCACGTTAAGCAGTTAAAGAAAAAAAAAAAGATGGATATTTATTTGTTTAATAGATTTGTCATTATCATAGAGAATAAAAATGACCTAATATTTTGACAAAAGCAATAGATCACAGAGCATTAAGTAATATTAACTCCAAAAGTTAAGTAAGTGTGAACAACTAAAGATTTTATTTAAAATTTCGACACTAAGTTATTGGCTATTTCAACTCTTCTGGATTACAGCAATCAGCTGTAACTTTTTCTACAATAAACATACTTTGTTAAAAAAATGAATAAGATTCAGCTTTGTGTATAAAAGTGATTCATTTATATTATGTTGGGCTTCTTAAGTTGGCCACTTAAATTTTTTTTCAGGTTATTATAGAAACACTTTCTATGCTTATACACTAACAGAGTTTTCAATGGTTCTAAAAAAATTTGCCCTCAAGCACATTAAAATTGCAAACCTGAAACTTCCTATAGAACAGCTATCATATACAACACTAAGCTATTAATACTGAAAAATGTCTTTAAAGTCACGTTAATTATGCTTTATAAAGTAAGGTGGAGTACTCTAATAAGAGGTAAATTCAAGAGCAGATGATTAGCGACTTTTTACAAAGACTTCATTGTAAAATTCTAAGAACTAATGAATGTAAATAAATAACAGATTGGAGTAGAATTGCCATTTATAAATATTTTGCAACACCAGATTACTAGTCAGCACTGGGTGCAGGGAAATGTTTCTTTATGAAAATTAGGGAATTCCACCTTTAGAAACTTCCTCATCGCCCCATTAAAGCTGCCTGCGGCTGCAGACCCAGAGTGACATCATCTCTGCGATTATGAACTATTTCCTTTAGTTTCTAACTGATTTATTGGGCATTTGTCTAAACATTTTTGAACTATAGTATTTCAAAATGCACAGCCAGTCTCCAGTCCTGTGCTTCACACTGTCATTCATGGTAACTGTCTGAAACTGAAGACATTCCTCAGGGTTCCAAATAGATCTTACAGAATCAGCAGAAAAATATGTGTGTTTAAAGTGAATATGTTAAAAAAAAAAAAAAAAACTAGCCTTGACTAACTTGAAATCACCCCCTAAAAATAAAATGAAGGAAACATTGGCAATTCAGCTGAAACAGGCCCCAAAACAAAACCTGCCCTGCTCTTTCAAAAGTAGGGTTTCCCCTACCTTCTCACCTCTCAAAGTCACCTGTGTCCCTTTATGCCAGATGTCACCTGTACTAAAGTGAGACAGAAGCCATTGTGCAACTCGCCCTCTCCTTCAAACCTGGCCAAGGGCATTTCTTCCACAGCATGTAAAGAAGTGTTTTGCTGGCTTGCGCTGTGGAACAAAACAGGCTGGTGTAAACCAAGTTCTGAACCTTCGTAGCTGTGCAGCCTGAAACCAATCATGTTACCTCTCTGTGTTTCAGATTCCAACTACCTTAAAATGAAAGAGTAAATGAGCAAACATATATAAAATGCAGAAAAGAGTACCTGCCAAATGGTAATCACTTTGTGGTTGTTAGAATTTTTTATTAAAGGTGTCAAAGAAAATACATCGGAATTGTTCTCAATGGAGAATGCTGTGAAGTTACTGCCTTTTCTAAATCTATCTAAAAATGGTAACACTATTAATATTGACTCCCTCTGTCTCAATTAAAACAGACTAGCTTATCATTCAAGATAAAAATACCCAGTGTATTGAGAAATCTCTGTCTATTTAGACTTTAGGGCACTGTCCTTTCTTTTTTGCATTGTGCTGCTCAGATTTTTTTTTTTATCAAACTGTCTTCATTCCACAATAAGCAGGTCTGAGAACTATTATTTACCAGCTGAGTAACAGGAATTATTGGGTAGTGTTTCAGGCATGTTTTGAATACATCGGAATAAAGTCACCAGACTCAATTCATCCCCAAAGACATGAACTTTTTTCCTCTGTATTAGGTGTCCCATGGCAAAGGTGCTATCGGTGTATAAAACCTGAGAAACAAACCAAAAAACTTCATCAGACATGAGCATAAAATGGGAGGCTTTGCACAGGGAAAGCAGAATTGGGGTTTGAACCTACCTGACCATATATAAAAAAGTAACCCGTTTCTTTGACCAATATTTTATTCTCTTTTTCTTCTAGGGCTCTTCCTCTTTTAAAGCTGAGAAGCCATGGAACAAATGTGTAAGATCCTGCAATGAAGAGAATGATTTACAAGAAAAGAAACAAGAAACCGAAAAAAGCAATTTTCACATTCACTTAGCTGTTAAAATATATCCGAAACCTAGCAGAGAGTATAAATAAAATGATGTAAAATAAGTAACTAGAAGATTAGGGAAATGGTAATATAAGGATAGAATAATAAAACAAAGCTGTGATAGTCTAAAATCAGTAAAAATCCCTGTATAATTGGTAATGGTGGGCCACACGTGTCTCCAAATTTCACGCTCATCATAACAAAAAAGAAAGCAAAGTCAGTAATAAAATTCAGCATCCAAAAGGGACAATATGCCAGACGCTCAAGAAGAGAACAACTTTTCTTAGAATTGATATTGAGCAAAATTTTCTCCCGTGGATTTTCATAAGGGAGCACAATAGGATATGGTAACTGACAAAGTTTCCACGTTCCGTAAGTACAATTGCCTAGTGTATGTGCCTACTTCATATAGTGTTTCCAAAGCAAACCGATTATATTTGAACTTTTTCCAAATAAAATTCTTTTTTAATTTTATTTTTTCAACTTGACAGATAAAATCGTATATATTTATTATGTACAGTATGATGTTTTGGAATGTATGTACATCATGGAAGAGATAAATTAAGCTAATTATCACATAAACTTCAGATAGTTGTCATTCTGTGGTGAAGATACTTAATAGCTACTTTCTTAACATTTTTCAAGAATACAATACATTGTTATTTACTGTGGTCACCATATTGTATAAGAGATCTCTCAAACTTATTCCTTCTATCTAACTGAAATTTTGTCACCTTTGACCAACATTTCCCCAACCCCCTCCACCCTACTACCACCCTAGACCCTAGTAACCACCATTTTACTTCTATAAATTCAACTTTTTAAAAAAGATTCCATATATGAGTGAGATCACGCAATATTTGTCTTTCTGTTCCTGGCTTACTTCACTTAACAGAATGTCCTCCAAGTTCATCCATGTTGTTGTAAATTACAGGACTTCTTTTTTATGGCTGAATAGTATTCTACTGTGTGTGTGTGTGTGTGTGTGTGTGTGTGTGTGTGTGTGTGTGTGTGTACCACATTTTCCTTATCCATTCATCTGTCGATTGACTTTTAGGCTTATTCAATATCTCGGCTATTGTGAACAGTGCTGCAATAAGTACTGGAGGACACATATCTCACCTAGGGCCAGATCACCCAGAAAGCACCTGATCTCAGCTGATCTCAGAAGTTAAGCAGGGTTGGCCCTGGTTAGAACTTGAGCAGGAGATGTCTCTTTGACATACTGGCTTCATTTCCTTCGTATGTATACCTAATAGTGGGATTATTGGATCCTATTGTATTTCATTTTTAATTTTTTCCCTTTTTTATTTTACTAGATATAGGGGTACAAGTTGCGTTCCATTATATGCACATATTTTATAGTGGTGAAGTCTGAGCTTTTAGTGTACCCATCACCCGAACAGTGCACATTGTACCCCATAGGTAATGTTTTCATCCCTTACCCCCTCTCACTTTAATTTTTTTAGGAATTTCCATGCTATTTTCCATAAGGGCTATACTAATTTCAATTCCTACTTCAAATAAGGTTCTTGAGAGAAGAATAAAAACAAGAACCATGTATTTCTGAGTATTTCTAAGGATTTAAGAGCCTTAAGTGATAAAACAAAGCAAAGCACTGTAAATTCAAGTTACAGTGAGCAGTTCCTTAGGCAGCCCTTTAAGTTCACAACACAGCAGGTGCAGGAAAGATGTCATGGGGAGGGGATGACGGAGGATTGAGTGATGCATAAAGGAGTCTCAGGGTCTCCTCAGCACCCTGTGTCTCCTGCTCAGTCCCAGGAGCCCGCTCCTTCACTGTCGCTCACAGAGAGTGAATGCACCCCTGATGCGGGGCAGTCTGGTCACCCCAGTCTGCTTTTCCCAAAGAAGGGCTCTAGGGAACATTTTACTTAAATGAAAACCCAAGCGCCATACTGGCTAATAATAACCAATGAACAAAATATCATCTAATTACAAATTACAGAGGCAAAATCAGCATCACTTACTTTTATGTTATATAATTTCAGTAAAAAGATTATAATGAAACAGTGAAAGATCACAATAAAATAGCTTTTAATTTTGTTTAAATGAGATGATGTACTCAAAGCACATTTTTAGAGAACTGGAAAAAAAATGAGGAAGAATTAATATAATGATTTTCATTATTGTAAAATGCAAACTGATGACTCTGAAGGCAATTGCTTTCATGGGTTTAATGATAATCATTTGATGCTCAGAACAAAGAGAACTTTATAAAAAAATAATGATACACATCTTAGACTCTGATTTCTCTGAGTTGAAAGGCTGTTTATGTTTGGTTCCCTTCTATTTCTCCAGGGCTTTGCATGATGACTGTCCCACAGTAAACATGTGGCAAATATTTAAATTTAACTAATTCAAATGTAAACATAAAATAAATCAAAATGACCGTGTACTATGACAATTAATCACAAGTATTCAATTGTTTTTTAAAAAATTATTTTACTACCTAGTCACTGAAATTCTGGGAAATGAAAGGCCGTATGAACTCTTGAATTGAAGTAAAACACATATTTTCAAGACTTCTTGTTAATGTCCTGGCTAGAGATATTTATTTACTAAAATTTTTTGCAATAATTTAAATTGATGTCTTACTTCTTTACACCATATTTATGTCTATAAAATTAATGACCCAGTCCTTACTAAATTTCACTGCTGTACTTTTAGCACAGAAAGAAAAACAAGTAGCTTTTAGGTCTGTATTCTTACTTTCTCTTGGTATTTTCTTTTGGTATTATATGAATTCTTTCTGGCAATATTCTTATTAAAGTGATAGAGTACATATTTGCTTGTTTTTATTTACTCTGTATTCCTCCCACACCCCATACCCATACCCATGCACGCACATGTGTATGCACACACACACACACATACACACACACACACGGATTACACTCAATTAAGTTAGAAAATTTGTTACAGTCATAGCTGTATGCTCAAATACCCCAAGAATAGAACCTAGTATGTAATACGTACTCAATAAATTATGTGATTTTGAATGAATTCTAAATACTTTAAGAAAACAAGCTGAACAATAAATTATAAACTAAATTATAAACTTAAGCATAAATATTAAAACATGTTTCTACATCTTCAAACTTACCTAAAGTTTTGGCATAATAGTTAGAATACAGATAAATGCAAATGAGAAAATATACATTAATATTTACTCTGTAGAGCTTTTCTAAACTACTATGCATCACCCTTTACAGCAGATATTTAAGAATTTAGAAGTAAACTTCAAAATTATTAATACCTAATTGTACATCAACAGCTAAAATATAGATGTACCTTCAAATAAATGGTTTGACATTTCCAGCTTCACTCATCAAGTTTTAAATATTCGATGTATATAAATGTCAAAAATTTAAAAAAATTAATATGTACATTAATACCCCAAAATACAGATAATGTCAGTATTAATGTGTGAACACAGTTTGCATGTATTTGCATCATTCCTTAACCAGTAGAGCTTTCCTCTTCTGATGTATATGGAAGAGTTGTAGATAAATTTTAGGATGACAAAGTTTTATAGAAAACCAGATATCTTCCATTAATATTTATTTTTTATTCTACTTTCTAAGCAAGAAATTTTCTCCCAAATATTTATACATCTAGTGCTGCCTCCCTTAATAACCAAAAATAAATGCTGCAGATAGCCATCATCATTGACAGCTCTCACTTCTACCTCTCTTGATTTTCTATTTTATTAACTTAAAACTTCTTGAAATAATTTTAAGAAAGAAGATACTGATAATACCTTTTAAAAGGTAAATTAAATAAATCAATTAAAATAATACTTTTTGTTATATAAAACAATTATAATTTGGCATTGTAATTCAGAGTAATGACATGCTGAGTCTGTAGACGTGGGAGGGCTAGGGAAATCAACAGAACCAGGCAGGACATGTAGGCTGACCCATCTGAAGGGCAATGGGAGGAGGCCGTGTGGAACTGTGAGCAGTGGAGAGAAGTGATTATATCTGTATTTTAGAAATATCATTATGTGGCTATAAGGTCAGGAAAGGTCCAAATCCAGACAAAAGAAAATCAGTCAAGATGGGAGATAATGATGGTTCATACTAGTATGATGAGATGGGAATGAAGTATATTTAAGAGGAATAATTGATAAAATTTTGAGATGAATGTGCTGAATTAGAGGGAGCAGTCAAGAATAACACCCAGAATTCTGAAATAAACAACTCAATCATAGTCATGGCATTTACTGGAACAGGGAACACTGGGGGATGAATAGATCTGGGGAAAAGTTCTAGAGTTCAGGCTGAGATGTCACCAAGATATTCAAGAAGAGATGTTCAATAGACAGAGGTATATGCTGACCTGGAGCTCAGGAAAGTGATTTGGGCTAAAGATATACATTTAAGTCATCAGTATATATATATATGTTAAATAACGTCATGGGAATAGTTAAGAATGCCAAGGAAATACGAACACTGAAAAGACAATGGGACTAAGTTAGGGTCTGAAGAGTGTCGATATTTAAGAAATACATTGAAGAATAATTTGCAAAGACACTAAAAAGGAGTAGCCAAAAGGGCAGGAAAATGACTTAAAGAAACAACCAAAGGAAGCACATATCTCAAGCAGAAGGGTGTCAACAAGTTTCAAAATTGATTGAGAGATTAAAAATAAACCCCAGCATAGCCTCCTTGAAACAATTATTTGAAAAAGTAGAGATAAAGAAGAGACTTCCACTGTCAACATGATTGTTGAAATCATCTCTCCTTTTCTACCTCCTGTAAATCCTATGAAAAGAAAAGGTAGATGCATATTCTCCAAAATAACTGTAAGGATTGTCAATAACTGTCAGTAACTGAGATGACACTAAAGCTGGGTGAAGGGAAGAGAGAAGCATGGAAAATAGTGAGAGGGCCTGGCACAAAGGTTCAGCAAAACCCAACTTGCTAAAGGGGGAGACCCTCCACATGCAAACAGAAATCTCCTACATATAGACAATCCAGGAAATTTTAGTGACATGGAAGAATTAGGGAAATGAAGAGGGGGAAAAATTCATCTAATTAAGATAAAAGTAAAAGTTTCCAAAAGAAAAATAGATTTTGTACAAAATTAAATGAGATAGAAATGAAGAGTTAAAGGATTTGAGAAAAAAATATGGAACCAGATGACAAAAAAAGGTAAAGGATCACCAGTGTATGTGGAATTGGAAAACAAAACAAACAACAAAAGAAAGATGAAAATGAGCAACATCTCAGAGCTACTGCAAACAAAAGAGTACATTGCGTATCAGGGAGAGTTGAGTCAGTATAGTTGTTGTGGTCTCCTATCACTGTTGAATATATTGTCCCACCACCTTTTCTTTTCCCACACTGAGTGTCCTGCATTTCTTCCCTGTGATTTCACAGTTTTCCTTCAGAGAAGAGTGATTTATACGTACTCAGCTGCCTGTGATTTCCACTTCTTTTCTTGGAAGTGGCATGCTGACAGGCCATTTCTAGTCCACCATTTTTTTCCTCTTCATTAGCACATTTTAAGTAAACCAGCAGAGAACAAAATTCAGGCAAAGTAAATGTATAAATGAGGAAACAACAGCTAAAGGAATTACCAGGATTTTTTTTTTTTTTAAAAAAACAGTCTCACTCTGTTGCCCAGGCTAGAGTACCTTGGCATCAGCCTACCTCACAGCAACCTCAGACTCCTGGGCTCAAGCAATCTTTCTGCCTCAGCCTCCCAAGTAGCTGGGACTACAGGCACACCCCACTATGCCTGGCTAATTTTTTCTATATATTTTTAGTTGTCCAGCTAATTTCTTTCTATTTTTAGTAGAGACAGGGTCTCGCTCTTGCTCAGGCTGGTCTCGAACTCTTGAACTCAAAAGATCCACTTGCCTAAGCCTCTCAGAGTGCCAGGATTATAGGCTCAAGAGACACCATGCCTGGCCTACCATGATTATTGATTTTATATCTTTGTAAAACTATGAAAAAACACATAAAGAGAACAATTTAACAGAAACAATAAAACTGTTTTATCCCTTTGAAATGTAGAACCTATATAACTAACAAATATTGAAAAGTAGAGGAGAAAATATGTTGATAATCAATTCATCAGTTACTGCATTTGTAAGACCTGAAGCTCAAAAGTATAATTTAAAGTTGACAAATCAAATACTATAAATGTAAACATTTTAATAGTACATATATAAACATTAAGGAATGCATGATGAAGGGCAGGAAGGATAGAGGAAGTAAAGAGGAATAACATTGGCAAAAGCAATCTTAAGCAAAAAGAACAAATTGGGATGTATCAATTTATCAGACTTCAAGCTATACTACAAGTCTACAGTAACTAAAACAGCAAGGTGTCAGCACAAGAACAGAGACATAGACCAATGGATCAGAACTGAGAACCCAGAAAAAAAAAAAACATCCTTAGATAGCCATCTGATCTTTGGCAAAGCAGACAAAAACATACACTGGGGAAAAGAATCCTTATTCAATAAATAGTGTTGGAAAAATTAGATGGCCACATGTAGAAGACTGAAACAGGATTTTCATCACTGACCTCTCACAAAAATCAACTCATGATGGATTACAGACTTAAACCTAAGTCATGAATTCTAGAAGAAAATGTTGGAAAAATTATTGGAGACATTGGCCTAGGGAAAGAATTTATAAAGAAGACTCCAAAAGCAATCATAGCAACAACAAAAATAAATAAATGGTACCTGATCAAATTAAAAAGCTGCTGTACAGCCAAGGAAACTATCACTAAAGCAAATAGATAACCTACAGAATGGGAGAAAATATTTACATGCTACACATCAATAAAGGGCTGATAACTAGAATCTATATAGAACTCAGGAAAATCAACAAGAAAAATTTCTAACAACTGCATTAAAAAGTGGGCAAAAGACATGAATAGAACTTTTCAAAAGAAGACAGACTAATGGCCAACAAACATATTAAAAAAATGCTTAACATCTCTAGTCATCAGGGAAATGCAAATCAAAACCAAATCAAAACCAAATGAGATATCATGTAACTCTGATGATCATGGCTGTTATCAAAAAGTCTTAAAACAACAAATGTGGATGTGGATGTAGAGAGATGGGAGCACTCATACACTGCTGGTGGGACTGCAAACTAGTACAACCTCTATAGGAAGTAATATGGAGATACCTCAAAGAGCTACAAGTAGGACTATCATTTGATCCAGCAATCCCATTACTGGGCATTTACCCAAAAGAAAAAAATACATTCTATAAAAAAGACATCTGCACTCGAATGTTTATAACAGCACAATTCACAATTGCAAAGTTGTGGAAACAACCCAAGTGCCCATCAATACATGAGTGGATTAATAAAATGTGTACACCATGAAGTACTACTCAGCTACAAAAAGCAGTGGTGAACTAGCACCTCTTGTATTATCCAGAATGGAGCTGGAGCCCATCCTACTAAGTGAAGTATCACAAGAAAGGAAAAACAAGCATCACATGCACTCACCATCAAATTGGTATTAATTGATCCACACTTATGTGCACATATGATAGTAACATTCATCAGGTGTCAGGCAGGTGGGGAGGAGGAGGGAAATGAATATATTCACACTTAATGGGTGCGGTGCACAATATCTCGGGGATGTGCATATTTGTAGCTCTGACTTGGGTGGGGCAAAGGCAGTATATGTAACCTAAACATTTGTACCCCCATAATATTCTGAAATTTAAAAAAAAAAACAACAAAAAAGAGGAATCATTAATTTTATCATAGACTGGAATAGAGAATCAACAGATATTGTCAAAAGACATAATTATAGAGGTTAGAGTAATCTCATGGAAAACAGCAGAGCAGAAAGCTCAAAAACTTAGCCCTTTCACTGAAGCAACCATTAAGCTGATAAAAATTGATATAATCTAAATTTTGTTTAATGTAGGTAATCTAATCAAAAAACTTATGTCAACCAAGGGAGTGCTTAATAAGGAAAAAACAAGCTGTAAAATTTTAGTAAGAAAATATTGTGGCACTCTTTTACCCACTTATTATGCCGATTCTGCAGCTTGATAGCAGCCATGTGGATGATCACCTGAGTTCCTGGTGGCAGCTTGCTGTTGGCATGGAGTGCAATACTCACTTTGTTTACAAAACATTGTGATTGTGCATTTTGACTTGTCTGGAGGCTACCCTCAGGTGGAAGCAGCTTCCCAGGCAGTAATCAGCAAAAAGCACATAAAAAAATACACAGCCCAGAGCCCCTATAGCATGGGGGTGCAAGAAGCAGACTAATCAAAAATCTTGAGGAGAGGAAGCTAAGGGAGGAAGATACCTGAAGAAAATACAGACTTTGAAGGGCTACTGCATATGCTAAAAAATCTAGAGTGCAGCATGCATGCTCAATGCCAGATACATGCTCAGAAATGACCTTAGAGTATCATAGGCTTACACCCCTCCCTGATCTTTGGGCTCTGTTCATGTAGGAGGTAAAGACTAACACAGAGCTGCAGGCTGGCTAAGAGTTGCAAGAATGCCCAGCTCAGAGCCAATCTGCAAAGACCAGGGAAGTGTTTTTATTTTATTTTTGCCTTCTAGTGCTTAAGAAAAGGACTAGGATAAGAGATAAGAAAATCTCTATCAAGCTGATATCAGATTTAATAGAACAGCTTCAGTGGCCACACAGAACAGTGAATACAGTGTAAGCAAAAAAATATTTTAGAAAAGTCTCTAAACGAATGGACAACTACAGCCCACAACAGTCAACAACAGAAAATCCTGCAGATGGGGGAAATCTGATTACCAGATTTGCCCCATTGTAATACTCAAATTGCCTAATCTTCAACAAAAAATTTCCAATCATACACAGAAATAGGAAATTACAGACCAATCAATGGAACAAAAGAATGAAAACTAACAAGTGATTATTACAATGTTGAAGGATTCAAGGATAATATACAAAGTCAATCACTTTACCACATGCCAATAATGAACAAGTGGGATATGAAATTATAAACATAATACCATTTACATAACCACTCCCTCAAATTAAAATACTTGGACATAATTTAACAAAATAAGTAAAAGATTTATATAAGAAAAACCACAAAACTTTGATGAAAGAAATTAAAGAACTAAATAAATGGAGAGATATTCTATGTTTGTGGATAGCAAGATTGAATACTGTCAAGATGTCAATTCTTCCCTGCTTCATCTATAGATACAATGCAACCCCAATCAATCAAAAGGATAGCAAATTATTTTTTACATATCAAAAAACTGAGTCTAAAGAGTTTATGGAGAGGCAAAAACCCAGAAAAGCCAACATAGTAATAGAATTGAAAGAGAAGAACAAAGTTGGACAACTGACACTATTCTACTTCAGCTGACTATAGAGCTATGATAATCATGACACAGAGTGGTGTTGGTGAAAGAATAGACAAATGGATCAATGGAACAGAATAGAGAACCCAGAAATTGACTCACATATAGTTAACTGATCTTTGAAAGAAGTTAAAGGCGATACAATGAAGAAAAAGCAGTCTTTTAAAAAAACTAGCTGGAACAGCTAAACACCCACAGGAAAACATGAATCTAGACACAGACCTTATACCCATCACAAAAGTTAACTCAAAATGGATCACAGACCCAAATGTAAAGTACAAAACTATCAAACCTCTAAAAGGTAATATAGGGGAAAATCTAGATAATTTTGGGTTTGGCTGTGCTTTTTTAGGTACAGTACCAAAACCTCAATCAATGAAACAAAGAATTGATAAACTGGGCTTCATTAAAATGAAAAGTTTCTGCTCTGCAAAAGATACTGTCAAGAGAATGAAAAGACAAGTTAGAGAAAATATTTGCAAAAGACATACCTGATAAGGGACTGTTATTCAATATTCAATAATACATGTACTAGACTTTACTTTTATGTTACATGAATATGATCTCAGTAAAAAAACTATAAAGGTAAGCACTAGAGCTCTGCACACACAGAAAAAGCAAAGCAAATAGCTTGCAATAGTGAGACATCTGTTTAAAACTATAAAATAGAAATTCCTTAGTTAAAGTATAAAACAATACATGATATTGCATAGTATGATGAATAAAAATCCAAACATATTTCTGAGATTGGTAAATATAAATTAGATTATAAATTATTTTAAGATGAAATCAAAAAGTAAAGCCCAACTTTGTTCTGTATACATGAGACACACAGAAAACAAATTATTTCAGGGATTTTGAGGAAATAAGATTTTGAGGAAAGTCATATTAGGGAAATGCAAACCAAAAAAGAAAGTATTTTAACCTTAATATTAAAAGAGATATCATGAAATTCAAGGTTTTCATACACAAAAAGAATAACAGCTATGAGATATAATGAAAGAAAGTATCCCCATTTATAATAGCAATTGAAAAGATAAAATTGTCTTATTGTAATGTTAACAAGAAATATGGAAAACCTACTTGAAGAAAATTTCAATATATACTGAAAGAAACAAGACTGAACAAATATGAATATATATCATGTTCTTGGATTGGATTTCATTGGAACACCTGTCATCATAAGTATATTTTCCTTAACTTATTAATATAATAAGATCCAACAAAAATATCAGAAGGCTTTCTGTTTCCTTTATAACTAGATAAACTGATTCTACAATTCCTATAAAAAAATGAAGAACACGATAATTTAAAAGTGAAAAAAAAATTTGAGGAGGGAATTAGATTTACCAGATAACAATATAAAGCCCTAATAACTAAACGGGCATTTTAGAGGGTACATAAATAGAAGAATCAATATAATAGAATAGAATAGAAAAGTCAAAAAAGATGAAAAACATAGGCTCAAATACAGCAATTTAATATGTTAAAGTTAGCGTCTTCTAACAGTGTGGATAAGATGACCTATTTTTTTAAAAAGTTGGTGGTGCCTCCAAGGAAAAAATTAAGTTGGTTACATACTTCACATCTCATATCAGGATAAATTTCCAATAGATAGAATATTTAAATGTAAAAAATAATCATAAAAGATTCAGAAGGAACTCGGAAGCCTTCCTTGCTATCTTTAAATGTAGAAGGTTTTTCTAAACACAGAATCCCTACCAAAAACATAAATAATGACCAAAAAACCCAAAATACCTTATGCAAAATTAAAATGACAAATGACAGCATGATGGGAAATGCTTGCAATGCATAAAACAAAGGATCAATCTGTTTAAGCTACAAGGAGCTCACAGAAATCAATTTAAAAATGACCATTAGCCCAGCCCAATAGAAAAATGGAAAGAATATGAACAGATGGCTCACAGATATAAAAATAGAAACAGAAAATTGGCAGAATATAAAGACAGAAATACAAATGGTTCTTAAAACATAAGAAAAGATGGCCCACTCATTTCATATTAAAATTCAGCTAATTAAGAGATACTATTTTCACCTAATGTTCTTTCATTGCCAGTGATAGTGTAACATTTTATAACCCCTATCGTTCCTTGTTAGTATAGTGGTGAGTAAATGTCTAAACAACAAACAAACAAAATTAACCTCTGCAGAACCACTTAGCAATAATTGTCAAAATTCAAAATCTATCCCACAATGTGGGATAGATTTCCCATATGTCACACATGCTGACATATGGGAAATTACGAAAGTACACCATTATTTTTTGAAGCACCATCATTGTAAAAGAGTGTCACCAAGAAGTCTATTGGTAGGGTACTGCATAAATAAATTATATTCATATACTGGAATATTATGCATCTTTTTAAAATAATGAGGAAACCCTGTGCAGACATCAAAATATCTGTAATATACATTGTTAAGTAAAGAAAGCAGGTCATAATCTTGTTTTCAAATTATGTATGGCAAGAATGGGACATTAGGTTTAGCATGAGAAAGGGAGAGATCAGAACTACATTCTAATATGTTTGTGTTTACATAAACAGAGTCTTATTATACAAGAAATGATAAATGTGGTAGCTTATTAGTAGGGTGAGTGGGGACAGATGAGAAGGGGAGTAAGAGTTTTTAATCTACACTTTTTGTGCTTTTTAATTGTTTGTAACATGTAAATGTACCACATATTCAAAAATCAAATTAAACTTTTTTTAAAAAAGAAAGAAACAGGAAAGACATGAGTCTACACCCTAATAGACCCTCTTGCCTTTTTCTCTTTTGAGTAGCTGACCTTTACCTTCCCTGCCTGAACAAAAGCACAGGGCATAGCAATGATAGGAATTCAAAATATCAGATGAACACAGCCCTGTGATCCTCCATCCTCTGGAATACCTAACCTGGTTTCATCTCAAGACATTACACATAATGCAATAAGACAATAATATATATTATAATAATATGCTAATATATTATCATCTTTCCCCAAAAGGCTTCTTATAGACTTGTGCAAGTAAAAATGTTTCATTGAGTACAAACTTTCTTACCAAAATGAAATCTACCTCTATCTCCCTGCTAAAATGTCCATCACATTCACATTTATATACTATTCAAGGGGTTTGCTCTCATCACAAGGCCAAGCCTTACACCCAAAATGTGCAGGCATAGCAGGTCAGCACCTCCTCATCAGTGGGAAGCAGTCACCACTCCAGGGAGACACTGTAACATAACACACTGCACATAACACGCTGTACAGTTCACACTTGTAGTGGAGTATAGCAGCCGCGTCCTTTGGTGTGATTTACAGCATTTTATTTTTTGCCAGATGCATAAAGTAATCTTTTCCAAATAAATGTTAAAAATTTTATCTTTGTTCCTTAAGATCTTCTTGTAGATTTATTTTTTTTTCCCAGAGGAAATAGTTTTCTTCCTATTAAAAGTTGCAAACATGACTTGGGGAAATGTAGAGCAATAAATAACAATAGATTTTTAAATAGTTTGGTACTTGTGTTGCATTTAGGATAGTCTCAGAGAAAAATAGAGATGCAAATAGCACTCCAGGGAATCATTACAAAGGCATTCACATCCATCATCCATGCTAGTTTAGTTTTACCCATTCCTGATACCCTAGCTTAACCTCCTGACACTCTTGAACTCCCCATTGTGGTTCACAGCCCCAAGTCCCCTGTCCCCACCTGCTCTGCTGTGTTCCCCTCCACAGCATTTCCTTTCATCATTCTATATTTCGCTCGTTCATTTGTAGGTTTTTATCTGTTTCCTCCTCATCAAAAGGTAAGCTCCATCAAAGCAGGAAACTGCGAGATGGTCCCTGACTTGTAATGGTTTGATTTATGAATTTTTGACTTTATGATGGTGTGAAAGCAATACCCATTCAGGAGAAACTGCACTTCAGTACAGTATTCAAAACACTGCACGAGTCATTCAACACTTTATCATAAAATAAGCTTTGCATTAGATGATTTTGCCCAACTGTAGGCTAATGGAGGTGTTCTGAGCACATTTAAGGTAGGCTAGGCTTAGCTATGATGTTTGGTAGGTTAGGCGTATTACATGTATATTCAATCTAGGATGTTTTCAATTTGGGCTGGGTTTATCTAGACATAGTTCCATTGTAAAGCGAGAGGCACCTGTATATGTTTTATTCTCTGTGACCCCCAGAGCTCACACAGTAATTGGGATATTGTATGTTCTTAATTAATACATGTAGAATAAATGAATAAATGAATGTGTGAATGGATGAAAGATTCTTTTCTAGTACATTTTTGTTCATTAGTTATCTTGTGTAAACAGTAGCCACTATAGAGAAGCATTTCCCAAAATAATATTTTGCTTTCTGGGAGATGTTGATACATGTTAGTGTGACATAGTCACATGACTTTGTGAAAAACTGAATGAAGCAAAGTGTTAAAGACTTTTTAAGAGTGTTTTGTCAGAGTAGGATGTCTCAGCTTCAATAATTTGTTAATGTGCCTTGTGACTGTGATGCTGTGTTTCCAAACTTATTTGACAATCAAACTCTCATTTCAAGGGCTATTTCTCTGGATTAATATTCTGGGTGATATATTTGGAAAAGGCATTAAAAGTTTATTCTTCATGAATGTGGTTTCAGGCCATTATTACAGAAAACACTTATCTGTCTATAATTAAAGCTACAAAAAACTTCAAATAATTGAAAAAGCTTAAAACACATTCTACCTCTATAAGTAAATGGTAAATTATCAAGCAATAATTTGACATTGGAGATTTATCCAAAAAATCATTTTTTTATGATCTGTTCAGTTTTTAATGATCTGTTCAGTTTCCTCTTCATCCTATTATGATTTTTACAACTGATAAATAATAGGAGAATTAATAGTTTTGAAGATAGTCTTGAGTCATTTTAGAAGACAAAATGATCTCTAAATAATAAAAAATTTTATTTTATGCCAATTATTTAAAATTTCTAAATATTGCTGTTTCTAAGGTCATTCTGCTTATTAGATTACTACTTTAGCCTGAATATTTATTCCCTGGTTGTTTTGAATAAATTTAAGTTTATTATGTTAACATCAAAGTTTTGAGGTGGATGGTTGATTGGAAATGCAGTTCAAGTACAGTTTTTAGACTTGAAGTTTACAAGTATTTGGAGCAGGCTGAATCCTAACTGGACACAGTGTTGGGGCTGTTTTATTACCTTTCCGTATAGTGGGTGTGTCACCATCCGCAATCAATTGTAAGCAGTCTTGAAGGACTGAAAAACAAAAATATATCATTTTATTTACTTGAGTAGAAATAGTAAAGGAACTAAGGTGACAGAAAACACAAAGCTAAGAATTCATTCATCCAGAAACACTAAATCAATCATAATTTTCCCATTGCTTGCATGATATTATTCTTAAATCAATTTGCTCATTGATTTTAATATATATACTTGAAGTTCATGGCACTTTAGAAAAACCCACATGGTGCTGAAATACAGTAAGTATATCATCTGTGCAGTTTAATCTAATTTTCTTTGAAATATGGCTGTATAGAAAGCAAGTTTAACCATTTGTTTTTCAAGTGCACCAGATACATGAAACAGTTAAACTTAATATATCATTCTAAAACAATCTATTGTTTCTAAAAATAAAACTAACATTAAATAATGACTTACTGCTACTGAAAATATTACTCTTAACACTACTGAAAGTGAAAATAATTGCTGACAGTTCCTGAGCAGATGTAAGTACAGAGAGTGTACTAAGGCTTAGTATACACAGCCTCCTTTTATCCTCACAAGAATCCTAAAAATTAGGTATTGGAAGCTAAGGCTTACAAAGTATAAACAATTTGTTCTAGGCCTTAGAGACAGAATGTGACAGGACCAGATTTTAAACCTCACTTGTTTCACTCTCGAGCCAAAGTTAAGCTTTTTGGTAAAATATTTTGGACCAACGAGAGAAAGAGAGATAGAACATCTTTTTAAAATAAAATGGAAGACATCCCTGAGACTGCATAGTCAGTAAAGCTTCTCAGAAACATCAATTCACATCACCTATTACATGTAGAACATCCCAAGGGAGTAAATAACAATTGCATTAAATAAAGAGAACTGCCTTTAGATAAAAGCAAATTGAATACACCTTCTGTTGGATCCTTAGGCAGGAAAAAGCAAAGCAATAAATATCTGTGAAAAACATGAAACATAAATCTAAACATGGATGTTTTAGAAGAAAGAAATATTAGTTTAGATTGGTTTTTTTATCTAATAAGTATTTTACTCAGAGTTTAAGTAATACTTTAAAAAACATGCTTCTCGATGCACACATTTTAAGAACTTGACAGAGTGGGGAGCTCCTACTGTAATTAATGGTGATTGGCAATTAACTGGAAAATTTCTAATATGTCATGTACCACATAATGACATAATGACATGTAGGTGAGTGGGAACACATATGCTATAGAGGTACCATAAGATTATAAGTTCATATTTGTACAGTATCTTTTCTGTGTTTAGAAATATTTAGAAACATAAATACTTATCATTGTGTTACAATTGCCTAAAGTATTCAATACAGATTCGTAGCCGAGGAGCAATGGCTATAACATAAAGCCTAGGTGTGTAGAAGGCTCTCCCATCTGGATTTGTGTAAGCAATTGTATGATGTTTGCACAATGATGAAATCGTCTAACAATGCATTTCTCAAAATGTTTCCCTGTCGCTAAGCAATTCATGACTGTGTTTAAAGCTTGGAATAACATACTAGTAATTAAATAATATTCTGTGGCTGTGTAAATTCGTACTATTAAAGGGTGATCACATAAGAAAATCTGCTAAGATATTCCCCTTGGTATTTAAAGATTAAATTTTAAAAATTAATGGAAACATACCATGGTATGGTATGGAAACATACCATTAAAAACTACAATTCCTTTATAGTCATAAGCTTTCCTAGCACATTTTTTTAAATGTTAATCTAATCATTTTGATAGGGGCAGAGCCTTCTGGTCTACTCTGCATATTTTTACTGATCTTACAAAACAAAGGTAGTCACACCTGTGCCATAGGGAAAACATGATTCACTGGTGCAGTTACTATGGTAGGCCCTCTTCCACTAAAAGAATGGAAAAAGCATCATAACAGGAAGAATATCTGTGAATGAGGACAGCCTGAAAGAAGGGTAGAGCAAAGTATCCAAAGCGGCTAAAGACTTAAAGGCACAGTATCTACAGCAGCCATATGGAACCTGTTTTAAAAATGTTCCTATTTTTCCAACAAGTCCTCTTTAATTAATTAGTATTCACAAGGCACCATAACAACATGTTCTGCGAGGAATATAAGGGTCAGTGAGAGCATGAAAAGCTTTCTAATCTTCCCTCCACATCAAAAGAGGGGAGGATGTTGATGAAAATCAAAGTCAAATTTCCAAACTTTGTATCTCTCCTTTTTTTTTTTTTTTTTTTTTTTGAGACAGAGTCTCACTTTGTTGCCCAGGCTAGAGTGAGTGCCGTGGCGTCAGCCTAGCTCACAGCAACCTCAGACTCCTGGGCTTGAGTGATCCTGCTGCCTCAGCCTCCCGGGTAGCTGGGACTACAGGCATGCGCCACCATGCCCGGCTAATTTTTTATATATATATCAGTTGGCCAATTAATTTCTTTCTATTTATAGTGGAGACGGGGTCTCGCTCTTGCTCAGGCTGGTTTTGAACTCCTGACCTTGAGCAATCCGCCCGCCTCGGCCTCCCAAGAGCTAGGATTACAGGCGTGAGCCACAGCGCCCAGCCTCTCCTTTTTTTTTGTTATACGAATATGTATATTGTAAAGATGAAATGAGGTGATGCATGAGAAACACTTAGCATGACACGTGGTACATCATAATTACAAAACAAATCTTGGCTATTATTAGTAGTAGTAGCATTAGTGTTATCGCACTTAATATATTGGGTCAATATTATTAACCTAATGGAAGGCTGCAGTGGGAGCATGTGGCTCCACTGAAACAGATAAAGGGCAAAGAAATACTGGGATACATGACTTTCTATTTCAAATAACCCTTTCCCTGACTGTTTTTGCCAATATTCCAGCAGAAAAATTGTTATGGTCTGAATGCTTGTGTGCCCCCAAATTTATATGTTGAAACCTAATCCACAAGGTGATGGTATAAGGAGGTAGGGATTTGGGAGGTGATTAGGTCATGAGGATGGGATTTGTCCCCTTATAAAAAAGACCCCCAGAGAGCTATCTTGACCTTTCTGCCACATGACAACACAGCGAGAAGATACCACCTACAAACCAGGAAGCAGGTCCTCACCAGATACTGAATCTGCACCACATCTTGGTCTTGGACTTCCCAGCCCCATGAACTGTGAGAAACAAATTTTTGTTGTTTATAAGCCACCCAGTCTATGGTATTTTGTTATAACAGCCTGAATGGACTAAATCAGAGACTTAGATATTCTATTTAGTCAGAAAAAGGTTTACTTGATGAGTGATGACTTGGCACTACCAAACTTGCAGGAAAATAACTGAATTTTATTTTCTGCAGCCCAACTAAACCTTAGTCACAAGCTACACATGGAAAAACAATGGTCTATTCTAGCTTGTAGTAGCAGACATCTAACCTTTAGAAGAATATGTACTTTGGAGAGAAAAGTTTATTTCAAAAACTTCTCCTCAGAAAATGGAATATCAAATTGACAATTCAGTAATAGTGTTTAAGTTACATTCACTGAAGCCAGTACTAGTCATCCATTGGCCTTTTTCCAAAGAAATTCACTGGGCTTTTCAAAGACAACTCCTTTTTTAGGAAATTTGATGTCTATGATCAACTTATCTGCAATTCAGTCTTTAAGACTTTCTTTCCCATTCAACATAGATTTGATCTAAAACTAGAGATTATTGCTCAGCTAAAGTTTTGCCCCACAAAAAGTGGACTAAAAAAGTCAATATTATTTTTAATATCTCCCAATAGCATAGCTATCTAACAATAACAGTTTTGAAAATGCATAGTCTAATGCAAGAAACACAATTATCAATAACAATTGTAACATTAATTGATTATTCTTTGGTTTTCAAAAGGCTTTTCCTACACTAAAATTGAAGGAAATTATACAAGAGGTTAAGAATAGTTTATCTTTTTAACTAAACAAGGCATTAGGCATACATTAAAACCTTTCTGAGCCTATGGGGAGACATTTCAGAATATATATATTTGTAAAAATGATATAATTATGTGTAAAACACTGATAATCTTATTAAAATACCTCTTAACAGCATAAGAAAATTTACTCATAATAATAAACTTTATGTAAAATATTTCTGATGACAAAAATAGTTTACAAAAAGAAAATTCCTAAAATAAGAAGTTTAAGGATAAAAATAATTTACTACTGGTCAATATTTGATATAATAAAATTCAACATTTCACAATTAGAATAGCACTTAAGTATTTTCCATATGCAAAACTTATTTCTGGTTTGAAAAGCCACCTTTGGAAGTGTAATATCTAAATACAATTTAATCAGAAAAAGTGATTTGAAAGTTTAGAGAATTGCTAATATCTTGTATCATTTTCTATACTGTACCTAAACCCTTTCATACTGGAATCTGGTTTATCATACATTATTTTAACAAGTCAAATCTAATATAGACTAACATAAATAATGCAATTATTGCAGATCACGTGTGGTTCCCACAAAAAACATCACACACAGAGCTTTTCACATTATACTCTCCCTATCCATACAACCTACCCCTGCTAATTCTTCACAGGGTTCTCACCCATCCCATTCAAGAAGCTTCTTCCAGCTCTTCAGTCTGGATGAAATGCACTTCCTGTGCTTTCTTCAGCTCTTTGTTCTGCTTCTGAAACCTTACTTATTGCACAATATGTTTTTAAAGAGGAGGATTCCTTGAAGGCAACGCCTCTCTTTCATTTCTGCATACCTATCATTTAGTAATTGTAAGTCATGACAAATGTAGAAGTTTGATTTTCTTAAACTAGCTTTGAATAAATCAGTGGCAGGAAAAGGTTAACAGGGGGAAACACTTAAAGACCCAAATATTGACCTAAAGTTTGACATAGATTTATGAAGAAATTGGGAAAGCGTAGTATTGAATAAACAATTCCACTGAACGGGAACACAAGAATTTAGAGGCAGAATGCTGGCTTATAATGTTTTATTTGATCAACAACAAGCAGTTTGCCTTGTGTGGTTACTTCAAAAGCAATAAAAGTTGAGAGTTTAAAAAAAAATTCTAGAGAGCTAGAGTGAGGTGTATATATTTGGCCTAGAGAAAATGCTTTAAAATATGGATTCTCAATCTGGAGAGGGTGCGAGATAGATACAGCTGATAGAAGTAGTGAAAAATATTTGAAATGCTTTATTATGTACTTGTATGTGAGTGGGTGGCTATAGGTAGAGAGTCTTAAGCATTGATTGGTCAGTGTCATGTACCCACTCATAAAGATCACGTATTTGCTGGCATGTACAGTAAGCTGCCATGAAGGAAGAATGACAGCAAAGGTCTTAGCTGTTGACTGGAAACAACATAAGAGGAGGATGGTTTGGTCTCAAATGCAGTTATGTAAATGTAGCACCCAAGAAAAATTGTGAAGAAAACTTAAAGAGTTGTGACCAATGCTTATGTGTGTTTGAAAGAGAATTAAAATTAAAAATAAAAACAAGTTTTTAATTCAGGAAATTCAGAAAGATGATAGCACTATAATGTCCCAGAGAAAGTAAGAAGGGGGTGTTGTTTTTATTTTTATGGAAGGTATTGGAGAGGAGTTGATTGAGTGGAAATAATAGAAGTAGACAGAACAGAACTGATAGGAGTAGTGAAAAATATTTGAAATGATTTACCACGTACTTGTATGTGTATGAGTGCCTGTAGGTAGAGAAAGTCTTAAGCATCGATTGGTCAGTCTCATGTATCCACTTGTAATTTAATTACGTTTATATGCTTAAAGCAATGCAGAAAATGTAAAATTGTTACCTTTTGCATTGCCTCGTAGGCACTGAGAGTAAAAAACAATCATCTTAATGTTGCTTCGATTTACTATTGATCGAATATTTTAATTTAAAATTACTAATTTTATACTTGAGTCATCATGTGTGTTTTGCCATGATTTCATTGAATTATGTTAGAATATTTCCATTTCTTAATAATATATATTTAGAAATAATTTGAATGTTCTTAGCATAAAGAAAAAGATAAATATATAAGATGATAGTTCTTCCAATTACCCTGATTTGACTATATGACTGTTATCAAATTATCACAAGTACCTTGAAAATATGGATATCTAATATGTATCAATAAAAATAAATAAAATAAAGTAAAAATAAATAAAATATAAAAAATAACACATACTTAGAAAGCACTAAATAGCGTTAACTTGCCAATGAAAAACAGGAGCTTCACAATACTCCATTCAACCCAACATGGTGTCAAGGAAGGTAAAGCCTACAATGGAAATACACTTCAATGATGTAAAACTACCAGTAAATTATACAATCAGCTTTTACATCTACAACTTCCCCTTGGACATTTCCATCTGGATGCCATAATGATACTTCAAATTCAATGTGCCTCACCTCTAATTCTACATGCACACCCACCTGCTCTTTCTTCTCTGTTTTCTTTTTTAGTGGATGAATACCTGTCCTCTGAGTTGCCCAAACTAGAAACTTTATAAACATGCCTGATTCCTCCCTCTTCCATCTTGAAATTCAAGTAATAATCAAGTTTAAGTGGTTTGCATTTTTCACTTTTGTTGACTTTAGATTTCATCTCGCATTCATCTTATTCAACAAATTTACTGAGCACTTGATGTATGCCAGGTGTTGCGCTAAGGATAGCAAACAAAAGCAGACACAATCCCTACCCCCATGGAGTTTCCAATCTACTGGAAGAAACAGGTGTTACTCAGGATCACACCAACAGAATTAAAGGTGCAACTGTAAGAAAGATACAGTGCCTAGGCCAACATTTGGTCCAATCAGGATGGCTTTTCTGGAAGGTAATATTTGAATAAAAATCAGAAAGAAGAGGAGTGATAGGAACATTCTGGACAAAATTAACAGTTCATGAATATAGACAAAGGCTGAGAGGGACAGAAAGAGAGAGGGAGAAAGTGACAAGATGAGGAGTATGGTAACCTAAGTTCATATCTTTACCCTCACCATTATTGACAATTACATTAGTCTACCAAATTGTGTCTCCCCTTTTCTTTCCTTTCTGCAATTCCTAGTCCATCATTTGCGTTTCTTCCAGAATTATCTTTCTAAACTCAAATTTGATCTTGTCTTTCTAATGTTTATGATTTCCTCAATGTGTCTCCCTGGCACACAAACCTCAATGTATCTCCTCCACGCCATTGTCCAGCCCACCCTCACTGTCTGGTGCATGCAACCCACCCACCCCATATTGTACTTAAATGCACCTCAGAACAAGAGGTCATCTTTCAAGCTTCCAGACTGTGTACCTGCTGTTCCCTCTGACCAAATATTCTTTACCTTTCTATCTGATGAAACTCCATACATCTTTCAAGACTTGGATCAAATAGGGACTTTCTCCAAATCTTCTAGCTAAATATTTTATCCCACTACACTTTGTATATCTTCTATTGAAACATAGTTTACAGTACATATGATTGTTTCTATAACTGTTTCTCTCCCTAGACTGTGAGTGACTTGATATTAAGGACCATCATTTACAAATTTTCACAGCATCTAATTTAAAGCAGACTAAAAAAAAAAGTCCGTGGAACAATACAGGAAAGAAATAGACATAAAAACAGCATTCAACTTTTCTGAACAATTCTTGAAAACCCAATCATTAAATTCAACTTTGTGATCCATGTTAAATCAAATTAAATTAATGCTTTAGGGAAAAGAAGTTCCATAAATAAAACAATTTCCATGATTTCTGGACCATCCAACAATAAGGCTTCAAGCTCTCAGTTATATAGGAAACATGCTCCATAACAAAATCCTTAATGATAAATTTTTTGAATCTTTATCCATATAAGTATAAAACAACATAGTAATTGTAAATGGTTGTATGCTATTTCCCTAAAATGTCTTACTCTGTAATTTCCAGACGAAGCTTCAGAGCAGCAGATAGAAGAGGAAAAGGCCTAGCCAGATTGAGATTTCACCGTGGCTGCCAGATGCTATCAAGGGGCAGTTATTCCAACAGTCCAGCCTTGCTACCTTGTTACCTGTCTCAAACAGCCTGACCTAAGAGGGGAAGGGGAAAGCCTGAGCTTGTGAGAACATTTCAGCAAATCAGTACTTGCAAAACCCCACAAATTTAGAAGAGAAAAGGGATAATGTAAAGGTGTTTTTGTGGTATAGACGTTTTCTTGAATTTCTTCTCTTTCCTGTTTCTTCACTGTTCCTGTAACCAGAGATTTCTATCCTCTTGGCCAAGTCTGCTCCATTGTCAAAGCCACTTCAGCTCTCTAGCCCACGCCCGACCATCTGTCAGTCTGTGTTCTCCACCACCAAGAGCATCCTGTGATTCCATACCGTGAGGTCTCTCTCATTGGTAATAACCATAGTACTCTGGCCTGGCTGGAACTTAATAGTTTTTCTCAAATCTAGTGTCTTACTTGAAAATTAAGCATGTAAAGCTTCTATCATTCAAAAACCCAGACTTTATAGTTAATAGATAATGAATTCAAATCTTACCTTTCCTATCAATTATCATGAGTTTGACACAATTTTGAAATATTTTTTAATCTATATAATGGGAATAATAATATCTATTTCATAGTGTTGTGAAAATCAGTTGAAGCCATAATTTAAATATGCTTTATAAATTGTAAAGAAAACTTGTTATTTGTTTTATTGTTATTTTATTATTATTTTCAACTTCACATCGACTTTGTTTAATTTCTCCCCAACTAAATATTTAGCTTGCTGAGAGAAGGAATTGGCTCTCTGAATTTCAATTTTATCCTCTAAAATAAAGACAATAATGCCCAGCTAAAAGGGTTATTGAAAGGGTAAATGCTATACTATATGCCAGAGCCTAACACAGAGTTTGCACATGATACATGTCAATAACTGTTAGTTTCTCTCTCCTCTCCTCTACTGTATTCTGGAGTGCCTACCTCCAATATTTACAGAATCCGTGAGTGATAAGTCCATCTGGAGGAAAACCTCTTTCTTCTCTCTCTAGCTTTTCAGAAATGGGAATATCCTTTCAAAGAAAACACCACCACAACAAAAATGCAGCCACTCAATGCAGTTTAGTAGGAGTTTGACCTATAAAGAGAATAAGTAAGCCTGGAGTCCCAGCTACTCAAGCAGCTGAGGCAGGAGCATCACTTGAGCCTAGAAGTTCGAGACCCACCTGGGCAACATAGCAAGACTCTGTCTCAAAATAAATAAATAAAAATAAGTGAACATTAAAACCAATATCATCCACTCATATGGAACTATTAATAAAGACAACACATCCCTAAATATAATGAATATATTTTTAAATTACATACCAATATCTGCAAAGTTAACAAAAAGTTGAAAGTATAAAAAATTATTGAGCTTTCAAGCAGAAGGTAGAAAGGTTAGCCCAGCCTCCCTATTTAAAATAGAAAGACATCCTCTTTTCCTTTCCTCATCCTCACATTCCTCATACGCATAACCGTACCTGTAACCTTTCAGTTTTTCTTCATATTTACCACTTTCTGGTACTATAATTTGCTCATTAACTGTGTGCACTGTTTATTTTCTGTGTCTTTCCAACTCACTCCAATGTAAGGATTCACAGAAGAGGCATATCATCACATTTGGCTGCATTGATGGACTTGATTCCTGGCTCTTTTGTTTCCCAAAACTTCAAGCTTAACAAGAACAAGATTCAAAGATTTGGTTGCCAGTTCGCTGTTTTAAATTTTAAATAATTTTTCAGAAATTGAACAGAAGCCACGTCTTGCAACATTAAAAAAAAAAAAGCCTCACTACTGAAGCAGTAAAAAAGAAAAAAAGAAAAATAACACTCAAGGAGGACTCTTCTTCCGGTTAAAGATCACTATGCCAGTAGCCAGCTGGCTCTTTTCCAGGAAGGAGCACACCCTTGCTGGGCAAGAGACTCGAGTTTGCCTAACTTTGATAGGAGCTGGATGGCTGAGTCCTACATTGCACACTTCCAACACTCGTGTTACAGCCTTGCAAGTCACAGCTAAGCGACAGTTGCCAACAACGCAAAGGCTGGACATTACAGACCTGTCAGACATCTCATCTCTCCTCGCAAAGGAGCTGGACTACAGATGTCAAGAAAGAAGACTCAAAAATAGTTTTGCTGTTTTGACTTTTAGCAATTAAAAAGGTTTATCCTAGAGAAATACTTAAGTTCCAATATTAGGCATTAATTTATCTGCACTATATTTAAAATCCTAATTTAAAAACTATTAAATGCCATGTAGTATCTTGGATGGGTCCTGAAACATAAAGTGGATATTAGTAAAATTCAAATTGAATCTGGAGTTTAGTTAATAGTTAAGTCTCTATAGTGCTTTCTTCTTTGTAATAAGACACTGTGGAAGCTGGATAGGGGTACATGCCAATTGTCTATCCAGGGGTCCTCAAACTTTTTAAACGGGGGGCCAGTTCACTGTCCCTCAGACCGTTGGAGGGCCGGACTATAGTTTTCAAAAAAACTATGAACAAATTCCTATGCACACTGCACATACCTTATTTTGAAGTAAGAAAACAAACAGGCAAAAACACCCGCATGTGGCCCATGGGCTATAGTTTGAGGATGCCTGCTCTATACTACCAGCAACTTTTCTATAATTCTAAAACAATTCCAAACTAAAAAGTTTATTTAAAAAATAAAAAATAAAACTTAAAGTAGATTGACCAAAATCTTACAATTATTATTTGACAGATGAAATATGGGCCATTTTTTTCACTCTTATTTTACATTTCTTTGAATTATTCATATTTGGATCAATATTTTACTATTACAATTGAGAAAATGATAAAAAAATTATCAATAAAAATAATTTTGTCTTTTTATAATCTAAAACACAGAAATTTCTAATAGCTTTTAAATTCTCTACTCAAAACAAAGGAGGAAATACAAAGGTGACTTGATTTTAACAGTAATCAGTAGTAACCCACATGAAAGAATTCACTTTCTTGATAGGCTCTAAAGATGCTTATCTTTAGGTTCTTATTATGAACAAAATTATGGTTGGGTGAGTGTTGAAAATGTAGATCATCATGATTCCATTTGTAAAGAAATTTTATTATGTAATATTTTCAAAGCCATAGTGCTTTAGTAATTGTTTTTATTGGGAATATTTTCAAACACACTTATGAGCTTAAAAGTGAATTTTTGGCCAATATGAGCTATTTGGCAATTTGGTAATCCTGGATTTCCCCACATTTCTGTTTATTATACTTTAATCATGATCTTAGGAAATACTTCAAGTTTAATAAGAGTTTAATCTGAAACACAAAATAATTAAGAAAAACAAAACTGGAGCCGAAGTACTAAATGGTAAAATCAAGTAAAAGCAGTGTTTACCCTTGGGATGACAGGAAGGACAAGAGTATGGAGTGGGCATATGGGCTGACGGTAATGCCCTCCCTTCATCTGCTGTCCATGTGAAGTGCCAACAGAATATATGGTTCTAAAACATACGTAGACAATTAATAAGTGAGAACATAAATTAACACTTTGAAAATAAAAAAGGCAACCTAAGGTTTTTGAGTCTTACTGAAAATAAATCAGAATGACTAGATTGTAAACAAAAATCAAAGAAAACTGCATAAATTTAAGCTTCATAGAATTTTCTCGATTCCAAAAGATGATCTTCCTAAAAAACTCATTGAGTTTTACACAACTTCCTTGAGTACATATATATTAATTTTGAGTAGTGCTAAACAAAATAAATTTTCTGTCTACTAATGAAAAGTGTCTAGAACAACATTCAAAATAATTTCACTGACAAGGAAAAGTGGATATTACCTGCCACTAAGATTCTTATCTTCAAATCTTCCATCTTGGATTTATGAATATGATCAATATATATACATATTATGTTATACACACACACTATGTATAAACATATGCAACTGACCCTTAAAGAATGCAGGTATTAGGGGTACCCCTACACTGACCCCACACAGTCAAAATGTATGCATAAGTTTTGACACTCCAGAAAGTTAGCTACTAACAGCCCACTGTTGACCAGAAGCCTCACCAAAAACAGTTAACACATATTTTGTATGTCCGATATAGTATATACTGTAGTCTTACAATAAAGCAGCCCAGAGAAAATAAAATGTTATTTAAAAATCATAAAGAAAAGAAAATACATTGACTATTAGTAAATAGAAGTGGATCATCATAAAGGTCTTCCTTCTTGTCGTCTTCACATTAGGCAGGCTGATGAAGAGGAAGAAGAAAAGGGGCTGGTCTTGCTGTGTCAGGAGTGGGAGAGGTGGAAGAAAATCCACATATAAGTGGATCCACATAGCTCAAACTTGTGTTGTGCAAGGGTCACCTGTAATGTCATGGCTTTGCTTCTTGAGCATACTTCCAGTGTCACTAGTGGCACTTCATATGGGTCTCATGGTATTGCTCAAGGTTTATAATATTGCACTGAACTAGATGAAAAATACTCAAGAATCATGAGACATCACTTTTTACTGCGTTATACAATTTACTGGAGAGATGACTCATGTACAGATGATTAGCGTCACACAGCTTTAAGCAGATACAATATTTGAGCTCACTACAATAGAAACAGGGGCTGTCTATAAAATTATTTCAGTAGTACAGTATGTACTACAGTAAAATTTTTGCAGTTATGATTTAATACTGCATCTTCATGTTTGTTTATAATTCTTTCAACCGGGCTGTGTGCAGTCTTTAAGTGTTGTATGAGTACATTATGAAAAATTTAAACTTTTTACAATAGATTTGTGTATATTTTATAATAGCAAATAATCAAATAGGCTAATATCTACATATATTTTATGAATTTATGACATACATAACTTTTTCTAAAATTTTTTTGTTATTTCTAAGTCATATAGTTTGGGTTTTTTCAAATTGTCACAAATCTCAAAAAATTTTTCTGATATATTAGTTAGAATATTAGATAATATTATAAGGAAAAGATTATCACTGTTCAAACTCATGTTGTTCAAGGCTCAACTATGTGCCATATACATATATATACACACACACACACACCACATACACACACCCCTAAACATACACACACACACACACACACACACACTATATTACAGGTTTGTAAAAAAATGTCTAAGCCAAAACATGAAATGAAAATAGTGATTTATAGTGATTATCTCTAAACTGTGGAATTCTGGGTAAATTTTAATTCACCTTGTTAGAGTTTTCTGTTATTTTCCAAACTTTCTACAAGTTGCAAAATATTTGGTGAAACATTTTCATTAGTATACAATTTTTGGAAGCCATAAAAGTACAAGTAAGTAAAAACATTAATAAAAAATATTTTGGGAAACTGTGACTCAAGAAAATTTGTATTTCTTACCTTTATTATTCTTCTCAAATCTGCTGTAATGAGTCTATATATTCTTTAGAATGGTAAAGTTTTATCTTTAAAACTAACATTTAGAAATAGGAATACTACTGAGGAGGTTAAAAATGTTTGAGGATTCCAGACCCTACTAGATATTGAAGCCCATTATAACACAAAAATACTTAAAATAGGGGTTTTAAAATGGATAAATAGAATAATAAATCAATGAAAAAACCAGAGAGCTTCAAATAAATGCAGCTTATATGAGGAACTTAACATAATGTGCAGTAAACTTCCCAAAACAAAGAAGTTAACAAGAATTATTGAATACGTTTGGTTGAGATAGCAGTTTGGAAGGTGAAAAAAAAGAGAGAGGAAGGGGGAAGTTAAAGCCAATAAGAGAAGATTCACCAAAATAAACACCAGAAGAATTAATGAGTTAAAAGCAAAAAAACCCACTAACCTATGAAAAAGCCAAAGTAGCAGGGAATAGAGTAGACTACTTAAGAAATCATGAAAAAATATATTTTTAGTTTTAATTTATTAGAGAATATCAAAAGGAAAAGATTATTGCAATATATACAGACACAAAATCTCTGCACAAGAAAAGCAGCACAACACTGAAAATATTTGCATCAAAATTTTGATAAACACGGCTAATTAGAAAGAGTTTGTTCAAAGTTATAAAAAAAATCAGTGAAGAAAAATGAGGAAAGTTATAAATAAAAATTAGCATAAGATAAGCATAGAAGTAATCAAACTGTGCAAAAAGAAGTTCATTCTATTTAGTAAAACAGGCAAAATATTAATATAAGATATTGTTTTACAACTACTTAACTGGCCAAAATAAATTTTAAAGGATAAACGGTAAGAATGTGGAGAACTGGTACATTGCATTTTTGACTGCATACATTTGTAACTCATATTGAAAACAATATGGCAATAGGGAGCAAGAGTGTTAAAGATGTTCATTCTCTTTAGCTCAGAAATTTCACTGTCAACTTTATATTGAATAAAAAATGCCTCAGAAACAAGAGTTCTGCACAAAAATTTAACATGCTGTATTATAGCCAAAAAAACACAAAAGGGAAAGAACCATGTTAAATAGTTGGATGGTAGCAAATAAATGCTGATATATGAGAATTACTTAGAAATAGAAAAAACGTTTATTGCTTGATAGGTGAAAATGAAAAATATACCATAGTATATATGCTGTATTATTTTCAATTATGTATAAAATGTAGATGATAAAATACAAACTACAAAAATAACTGACAAGTGTTAAAGTAATAAAAATATAACTATTTCCTAATTTTAAAATGTTCAAATTCAATTGTTTTTGATAACTGGCACAAAGATATATTAACTAGATACCAAAAACTATGGTTTTATAAAATAAGGAAGAATTTTTTCCATGAATATGGCATAGAGCAAAAACATAAGTTTATAGCTAGGGCACCTTGCATGTGTACGTGTGTGTGTGCCCGTGTGTAATGGAAGGGCACCTTGTCTGTCTCTCACGGTGTCTCTCATACAGGTACATAAATAATTACATGTGTTCTGTGGACCTCACAGAGTCACTGTGAAGGTTAAACGAAATAGTATGTGTGAAAATACCTATTCTTTTCTATACCCACCTGGTATATTCCAGGCGCTCAAATAACGTTCTTTCAATAAGAAAGGAAAATAATACCAAGGATTTGTTATATTATAATGTTAATAAATGTAATACAAATATTGTTTTTACATCTTTGAAATGAAAGACTTAGACTAGATTATTTTGGTAGGACCTACTAACTCTAACATTCTATGGAACGAGTAGAGCGTGAAGAAAGGTAGAAATTGCCAAAGAATTTACAAGAAGATTATAAACACATGGATCTCCTGGAAAAGTATATATTAAAGGAAAGCCTTAAAATCAGTGTGTGTGAGTGTGTGTGTGTGTGTGTGGGGGGGTGTAAGTGGGTGTGTAAAATAATCTTCTTTTAAAAGAAACAAAATTAAAGCATAACATATAAGGATTTCCATCATGATCTTTACTTGATTTCACGGCACACAATGCCCACCCTCGGGAAATATCTGTCTTTAACTGACGTGATACAACCCAGGTAAACAAAGTCTAATTCTACAGTAGCGTGGAGTGCTTTTGTGTTTTTTCTGGAATGATGGGTAATGCTTCTCAAATAGGAATACACTGTTTGAGAAAAAACACATGCCCCTTTTTTCTCCTGTATGCTTAATGAACAAATATTCATGCACAGATAGAAACTTCTACCCACACATCCGCTCATTGGAGGGCAAAGCACACTGTGCATCCTATTGAATTTGCCAGTGCTGGGGCTTTGCTACAAAGCCACGTCTGGTTTAAATGACAACTTTCGTAGTCTCTATTTAAGAGATTCATAGAGGTAATGCTCACCTCTACTCCCCCAAACAGGACGTTATTCTCCACACCTGTGAACACTGTAACCCCTGACTCTGAAAAGCTTCTGTATCCAAAACTTACCTGTTTCTTCTGACCCCTGAAGGGCACGCTTACTCCTGCGGCTCCAGCCGGAGTTGCTTTCTCCTGGAGCTGGTGGTGCAAAGATCTCCTGTGAACAGAAAACCCCAAGTTATTGGAAAAGACAGCTGAGGGTGGCGGAGGCAGCTGTGTAGGCAGAATTGTGCCTGAGGCTGCAGCTGCTGCAAACTCACTTTCAGTCCTGGGGTGACAGCTGGAGCTTCCCCCAGGGCTGCCATGGGGACTCCTACAGCTTCCTCAGGAGGGGCTGGCAGCTGCTCAGCTTGGTGGCCCTGCAGTTCTTCCCGGAGGCTCACCAGGTCCGCTTGCAGGGTGGCTACCTGGTAGAAAGACACCACCGCCAGGCAGCAGGACAGCAGTGCCAGCAGCAGGGTTGCAGCCAGCAGCTGTCTGTCTGCGGAGACTCGCACAGACGGGCTTTCCTTCTGCGGGAGGATGGAAACACACTCCTTCGGTTTCATTTCTTCTCTTTTTTTGAGGCTAGAAGAAAGGCGTGACTGCTCCCTCTCCGTGGAATCATCCACTTCACTCCTTGAGCTTTGAAGGTTGGGGCCTTTAGAATCAGTGACCACAGGGAATGGATCATTTCCTGTTATCTGTGTTTGTTGGTGTCCTGCATTTACTACAGTGCAGAGCTGGGCTCACCCCTCAGGAGAGTTCTCCTGAATTTTCTTCTTTCTGCCTTTCTGCATCTCTGCCCTAACTGTACAGTAGGTTTATGGGTGCTTGCTCTTCTAAAGGATTGCTCAATCTGTCTTCCTCATTTCACTTTCAGTTTTTGCAAGAATTTTAGAGCCATCTCAAAACACTCATGCTCAAGTAGATTCAAGTCCCCTTAAATCTAGCGAGGAAACCTGAAGTTCAGATCAGCATACTTGAGAGAGAACTTTTAAGAGATCTACATGTTTAAGGAGCTTGCCCTTAAGCACTGTGAGAGATCTGTGTCTACTTGGGGCCATGTGGCTTTATAAGGAAGAGGAAAAGGGACGTTAAAAGTTCCTACTCATATAATAAAAATAATTAATGTGAAGGTCAGATAAGCTAAGTGCCTTAGCACTGAATTGTACTTATCTAGAGAGTGATTTATTAACAGTTTTCAAGTACAAAATAAAATGAAGTATCCATAAAGGAGAAATGGAAGTCCGCTGGGAATTATTCTTGTTATCTTAACAATGTAATGAAAAGAATGTGTGAGACTAAATTTTAGAGACAGATTTAGATTAGCTATCAGAAGGGTTCTCTAAATATGGTGACTACATTTTTAAGGAAAACATGCATAAACTTTTCCCTTCTGGGACCCACTGCCTGGGAGTCAGTTATGCCTGGGATGGGCCTGTCTTGAGGAGTCTGGTCTCACCTTTGCTCTCTGACTTCTGAAGCTCCAAGTCCCTGCTCACTTCCACACTGTTTTGAGGAGAATTAGTCTTATCTCCAGCTCCAAATGCCTCACTACTAGCATTAACTACTTTAAAGTAGCTTATCTACAACTGCCACATTAAGTTGACTATGCCCCAGTCTAACAGGTATGTGTACTAACGTCCTTATTCAACCTGGAGTCATTTAAGTTTCTAAACTCTTTGTTGTAGGCTCCGTGGAGCTGCAAGGACTGTCCCACTCATTCCAGTGCTGCCTCGTTTTGATGGTTGGTTCCTGGACATTTAGTAATTTCTCATTTACTTGCCCCCGGCACCCAAATATCGATTCAACAAATATCACTGAGCACTTACCAACCCCAGGGTAGTCACTACTCCCATATGCTAAGACTACTGAGCATTAGCTCTATCACACTCCACATGTCCATGCAATCTTAAGAAAGAAAGTTACAGAAATAATTAACATAGAGTAAGCACTCTAAAGCCAAGCTTCCAGGGTGTGAATCCTGCCTCTCTTCTTTACTCTCTTTGGGCAAAGTTTGTAACCTCTCTGATTCAGTGTCCTCGTCTGTGTAATGGGATGATGGTAGTAACTGTCCCTGAGATCTGCAATGAGGCTTACAGAAATGTGGAAATGAACTATTTAGGATGCTTCCAGTTTTTTCATTCACTTTTATTCATTACATTCAAAGTATGAATGAGATATCTTTCATATTATAAACATTGCTGCAATACACATTTTTATATGAGTGTCTTTGCAACATCTGCAAGGATTTCCTAAGTAAACACCTGCTGAGGAGTGTTTATGTGTGTTTATGTGAGGCACATCTTCACATTTACCAAGTGTCACCCAGGTACCCTCTGATGAGTTCCCATTTCCTCAATTTCTCACTACCAAATGATGTCATCAGACTTACTCATTTTGCCCGTTGGGGGACTGTCATTTTTTTTCTTTGCTTCTGCAAATTCCAAAGATATTTTTAAATGACTTATTACTATCTTGGCCCCCCAAATAAGCAATTATCTAATTTCTCAGGAAGAAGTCTTTTACAAGTAAGTTTGTAAACACAAATACAATCCTTTTGCCACAGGCCTTGTTCCAGGTCAATCGGGACGAACTATACTGTATAACCTTGCAATAAAAAATGGCATTTGTTTGGGGATTGTATCAAGCCCTTCTCACTGAAGGTAATTGTGATTCACTCAAATTATTTGTGTGTGTGTGAATATGACCTAAATATATGTAGAAGCAAAAGGATTCATGGCAGTGCTAGAAACCAGCTACTCTCTACTTTCCACTCAGGACACCCTGGAGCCATTGTGTTGACTTTCTTCCACTTCTGTTGGATCACTGCTCTCCATCTTCTTCGGTAAAAATGCCAAAGAGAGGGAATGATTTGATACATAAGGGAACTACCTCTGCCTTTGTTTCTCTATTAGGCAGAAACCCTCATGCTTGACCACCTCAAGAGAAAGCCACTGGCCAGCCTACATTTAGGCCATTTTAAAACTACCCAATGCTGGTTGAGGCAGTGGGCAACATTGTGCATAAAATGAGATAGTGCTTCTTCTACAAAAGGCATCAAAATGGTTTCCCTTTGCCCCAGATGCAGGGCAAACAGGCATTGCAATTTGCATGTTCTCCACAGGAATCAGGCAATTGCATTTTCTCTAAACAAAGGTAGAAAACTAAGTGATGTTCATGGCTCTTGAATTTTTTATTAGATGAACAAAAGGAAGTTATTACTCCATAAATCAAGAATCTGTTTCCTGAGGAGGAAATGGTTTAACAATAATTTAACTGAAATTCTGTTAAACAAAAAGCATATTCATATTCAATGAATAACACACCACACCACAAGTTTATCCAGGGAGAAAAAGTTACTGTGTCTAAGCCACAGATTGTATAGTGAGCTTACATCCAGTGTAATATCCAGTGTTTCATGTTAGTATTTCGCTACTTTTACACCCTTCTTTTTCTCAACTCAAAAGTAAAGCATTCATATAAGAATACCAAATTTAATATAAAAGTTGAGACACCATGTCACTGAGATTGTCCAAATTGTCCCATCCATTCAGAAGTGGACATATAGGAATGAAAAGAATATAACTTATGTGTTTATCCAAGGGACAGAAACAGCAGAAAATAAACATTCACTCTTTGACTAAGTTCTTATATCAACTAACTCAAAAATACATAAAAACTTGAATTATAAATTTCTGGCTAAACAGTAACACCAAGAATTACAGGTTGGGCGAATTTCTCCTATACCTTCTTCTTTGAGAAAAGAGGTGTGTGTTTCATAAAGATTTGGACCAGTCAAGCAAGGAGACAATAGCTTTTCCAGACATGTGAATGCACCTAAAAATATATCTAAGTAAAATTGGCATCCTAAAGCATTTAGGATGTGGAAAATACTTTGATATAAATAATTCTTACATTGCAAAAAAATATTGTTTTCGGGTAGACTGTGTATGTAGTCAGTTGCTATCATAATTATAGTGAAACTTGATTTAGAAGGCTAAATGCTAATCACTGTGTTTAATTATTTTTGATTTTTTTTAAATTTTTAATTGACACATAATTGTACATATTTATGGGTACAGCGTGATGTTTTGATATATATATATATATTATGTGTAATGCTAGCATATCCATCACCTCAGATATGTATCATTTCTATGTGGTGAGAACATTCAAAATCCTCTTTTCTAGCTATTTTGAAATATACAATGTATCATTTTTAGCTATAGTCAACCTAATGTGCAATGTAACACCAGAACGTTTTCCTCCTAACTGTAACTTTGTGCATGTTGACCAACTTCTTCCCATCCTCCTTTCCCCCAGCCTCTAGTAACCACTTCTGCTCTTAACTCCTATGAGATTAACTTTTTTGGATTCCACATATGAATGAGAATATGCGGTATTTGTCTTTCTGTGCCTGGCTTATTTCACTCCACATAACATCCTCCAGGCTCATCCTTGTGGCTGTAAATAACAGTAGTTCATCCTTTATGTGGCTGAATACTGTTCCATCCTGTTACACTACATGTTTTAATCCACTTATTTGTTGATACATACTTAAGTTGATTTCATATCTTGGCTATTATAAATAGTGCTGTCATTAACATGAGTGTGCAGATATATCTTTGAAATAGTGATTTTATTTCCTTTGGATATATGCCTTAGACTCTTTAGTTCTGCTTGATCCCCCCCTCCCCCTAAAAAAAATAAAGAAAGAAATACACCTTATACTCTGTGTAATTTAACCATGAAGTAATGACATGTTATTCAAAATACACAATTCTGGTCATTTCTTATACAAAATTATAATGCAGATGAATTGACATGCTGATTTCTATTTCCTAATAGTTATATTAAAAAGATAATTTTGCTTGTACTTATTGGAGCTTACTTTTTGTCACCATTAGGGGAAAAAATCCACTTTTTTAATAACTCAAACTCAAGAATTATATATGTCAGATTTATTTTTTTATCTCCTCAATTTGTTGTGTAACTGCTTTCAGATTTAATGCTCTTGAATCATGGCTTTTATGTGTGTTTTTAAGAAATTTATGTTTATTTTAATGCTACTTTCAATTAGACTGTAATTAAATTATCTCTCTTTTCTCAGCCAAACTGCAGGAGAGCATAGACATAACTAGATATTAGGGAGAGGCCTTTGGCTCTAATTGTCCCTAGACAGAGAAAAATGATGTGAGGTTTTTTTCTCCAAAGTAAGAATTTACATTACTATATCCGAGACCCAAATCTCAGTGGGTCTTGGATAGGATGGGTGAGCAGATATCTGTGGACAATGACCACCATCAGCCTCACGTGAGTATGCCAAGTTTCCTGGACCTCTGAAAACCCACAAAGGAATCAAATGTTTAGGGTTAGTCCTCCCTGTCCCTGAGGCTGGGAAACCATCAAGGATCACAGGAAGCAAAATCCTCCCTTCAATACCTCATCAGTAGACTGGAAGTTTCCTGCCAGTACAATGCTGGCTGACAAGGGTAGAGATGATTTGATTTTCCACCACCTGGAACTAGACTGCACCAGCTGAGCCAAGAAAGGAAAACTAAGCAGATGTTTAAGAGATGCTAAGCAGTCATAGAACGAGAGCACAGAATACTCCCAACATACACATGAAACAAGTGACAGATGTGACTAGAATTTTAAAAAATGATTATAAAAAAGCTGATCAAAGAGTTGTTTACTTGAAAATATAAACATACATTTATAGATCAAGTTTGTATCAAAGAGGTATGTAAAACTGAAGTTAGAAGCTACCTGGAAAGCAATGAAAAGAAAAACAATTTATACTAAACATATGGGCCACAGCAAAAGCTGTACTTGTTAAAAAAAATTATAGCTTTGAAAACAAAGCTATAATATAAACACAATGACATTCAAAAGAATCAAATAATCAACTGAAGAAATTAGAAAGGGAAAAAAATAAACCAAAATAATCCAGGTAATGAAATTTAATAAATATATCTAACATTGATGATTGATTAATTATTTATTGCTAGTTAAGGTGTAAGCAAAGGGCACTTTTTTGAAAATGTAAAATAATAAAGTTGTTTTGGAAACCAATCTGACAATACTGGAAACACTGGAAACACATCTATACTTTAACTTAACAATATCACTGTTAATCTATCCATGAAAGAAAAACAGTAGAAAAGAAGATATATACACACACACATATGTATATATGTTTGTACATATATATGATCTCAAGTATAAATAAATTCCATTTTGTTTAGTACTCTGTAATGAATCAAAGACTTCTGCTGTGTTTTTCTGCTGCTCAAATACAAAGTTAAAGACTTGTTCTCAATTTGTTTTATTACCAAGTCTGACTGCTTAAACAGAAATATAATTTTATATGAAAATTTATAAAAACTATATTAGATACTTTCAGTGATAAAACATGTCTAATAAAGGAGTTAATAAGAAATCACAATTGTACTTACTGTTAATTACTTCTGAATATACTAAACTTAAAACCTGCTAATTTTTTCTCTCTTTCAAATATAAGCTTACCAAAGGTGTGAGGGTGAGAGGGGAGGGTGAGCAATGAAAAATTACCTGTTGGGTACATTGTACACAATTTAGGTATGAGAATACTAAAAGCTTAGATCTCACTGCTATGCAATATATCCATGTAACAAAACTGCGCTTGTACTCCCTAAATATGTTGAATGAAAAAAAAGAAAATATATGTATAAGCCTCTCTGTTCTACAACTAGTATAAAAAAAATAAGAGGGGTGATTTCCAGAATCTTAACCAGAAGCATAATCTGTTATCTCATGGTTACAGCTGTTTACATATTTTAAACTGAATAATGAATGAGCTTTCAACAATCTCCAAATTTAAACAAAATCCAAACCCATGTTGATATTTCCACACTCAGGATAAGCAATCATGTTGCAGGGTAAAAATCTCATTATCACTTATCAACAACCAATACCAGCAATAATTAACCAAGGATAATGAGTCAAATCAAATAATAAAGTATAAATTGTAATCTGCCAGTGACCACTGAAATCCTTCAACATTTTAGAATATTAATTTTCAGTATAAATATAAATATGCATTTATGATGTATTTTCTAATTATATAATTATCTTTATTAGTGCTCTTTGTTTTTTTATGTGTGGATATGGATTACTATATATGCTTACTTGCTTTTAGTCTGAATAACTTATTTTATTTTTTCTTGCGAAGTGGGTCTGCTAGCAAAAAGTTCTGTGTTTTTGTTTCCAGAATAATTTATTTCATCTTCATTCCTGAAAGAGTTTTGCTGAATACAAGAATCTTGTTTGACAGTCCCCTTTCAACACTTTGAATATGTAATACCATTGCCCTCTGTCTTCAACCAATTCTTTAGATTAGTAAGTTGTTAATCTTATTGGGGTTCCCTTGTACATGATGAGTTGTTATTCTCTTGCTGCTTTTAAAATCTTCTCTTTGTCTCTCAGCATTTTTCCTATAAATGTTTCTAGGTTTGGATAACTTTGTGCTTTATCCTACTTGAATTTCCTTGACATTGGATATGTAGATTGATGCTTTTCATTACATTTGAGAAGTTTTCAGCCATTATATCTTTGGATTTTTTATTCCTGCTCCCTTCTTGCCTCTCTGTCTGCTGCTAGCATTATTCATATGTTGGTATAATTTTCTGAGGCTCTGTTCATTTTCCTTCATTATTCTTTTCTCTATCAATCTATCTTCAAGTTTTCTGATGCCTTCTTCTTGACTCTACTGTTAAGCATGTTTACTGAATTTTTCTATTTCAGTTATTATACATTTCAACCCCAGAATTTCTGTTTAGTTCATTTTTTAAAAAATAATTTCTATCTCTTTTTATATTTTCTATTTAATGAAACAAGAGCTATTTTTTAAAAAGGAAATTATCGCATGCCATAGCCATCTTCCCATCCTTGTACTTTGATCTGGAATCTGACTGTTGGGTGAGTCCAGTAGAAGCTTGCTCAGCAATACTGGAAGCAGACTTTGAATATTTTAATATGAACAGTATAAATATTGATATTTTCTTTGACAGATCTATATTTTCACTCTTCCATGCTATATAGATATATATACACACACACACATATATATACACACACAATGTTGTATTGTAACTTAAGTAATAAATGTACTTATAAAATCATTTTAAAGTTTTGCTGCCCATGATTTAGACATTCTTAAGAAAAGTTATTAATATAATATTGACTTTATTTTTAATATTTTTGCATAGTCATATCCTGTGTGTGTTATTCATGGCAATAAGTTTTGTGCTTTAGCACTTATAACAGTGTTGTTATTAAAATTGGGCCTATAAATCCAAGTTAGATGCAACATAATTGACAATGCCTATGTTGACATTGCAATTGGCTTATGAACCATTTGCCAATTTTAATATTTAATTAACAAGTGAAAATAGGAGTTGTGTAGTGCTTTCATAAGTAAGGGGCCTAGCATTTAACTGATCCAAGACATATATATTTAAACATTGCTACAAATTATATTCCATATGCCTAGTTAAAAAATAGTGGAAACAGAAGTTGAATTTGCAACATTAATCCATAGTGTACATAAAGATAATTATGAGCATTCTTATTCAAAGTAAATTCATATAATTTTAAGAAGATAGCCTGTATTTTGATCAACATTATTGGAGTCTAAAAAGACTTTAAATTCCTATATCGCAGAATCATAGACAGTTGTTGCTGGAAGAGGCCATTGAAACCAACTGAGCCCAATCTCCATTTTGCATATAAGGAAACCAAGGCCCTGGAAGGTAAAATACCATCCCAAGGTTACAAAACTTTTTAAATTGTAGGACAATCACTTTCAATAGCATTTGAATAATGTTTATAAGCTGACTGAATAAAATGAGACATTTTAGGAGGAAACTGTGACATTTGATAGAAACAAACCACATTACCACTTTTATAGGCAAAAAAGAAACATCTTGTATAGCTTGACTTCAAATTGTTGACTGCATTACTGTATTGAAAATCCTAAAAGATAGGTGAAAATACTTATAGAGGCTCTACTATGGTTTGAATATTGAGCCCTCCAAACATCACATTGAAATTTGATCTCCAATGTTGGAAGTGGGGCCCAGTGGGAAGTGTTTGGGTCATGCTGGCAGATCCCCCATGAATGGCTTGGTGCCATCCTCTTGGTAATGAGTGACTTCTCACTCTATTAGTTCCTTTGAGAGCTGGTTGTTAAAAGGAACCTCTCCCTGTCTCCCCTCTCTGGTTTCCTGTCTTGCCATGTGATCTTGGCACACATTGGCTCCCCTTCCTCTTCTGCCATGAGTGGAAGCTCCTTGAGGCCCTCAGCAGATGCAGATGCCATCACTATGCTTCTTACAGACTGTAGAACCATGAGCCAAATAAACCTCTTCTTTATAAATTGCCCAGTCTCAAGTATTCCTTTATATCAACACAAAATGGACTAAGACAGGTTCCCTCACCACATATTCTATTTAAATTTCTAATTTTGCATGAAACAATAGAGATTATATTGCAGGATTTTTAATTTCAGAGTCCTTCTGGCTTGTGAAGTATACTTCTTGTCACGTATAAGCTAATGCTAATCTAATCTAATATTCAGCTTGTCTTTCTTTTGTTAACCAGAGAAGCACAGCACCTTTGGCAGAGAGTCCAGTGACATTCGAACTAAAGGATTCATGTAATGCTACTGGAGTAACCAACCATAGCCCTAGGCTCACTGCAAAATGCTAAGATGATACAGGCTTTTCCTACCATGCTCCTCGCTTCCTTCTGAGTCCTCATTGGAAGCACCTTTAATGCCCAAATTTCTACCAAGTCTCTTCAAGGCAATCTAGACTTACTGCATTAATAGTATACTTCCGAAAATTCTTTCAGCCACTATTCTCTATCCAATTCCAAAGCTACTTCCATAGTTTTTGGTATTTGTTACAGTGATACCCTATTTCCCTTTACCAAATACATATTAGTTCCCTATGGAAACTGTAATAAATTACCACAACCTTGGAAGATTAAAACAACAGAAATCTATTATCTGACAATTCTGGAAATCAAAAGTCTGAAATCCAGTCAGCTGAGCCACACTCCCTCCAGAGGCTCTTGGAAAAGTCTTCCTTGCTTCTTCTAGTTTCTGGTGTCTATTGGTGTTCCCTGGTGTTCTTGCCTGTAGTCTCATTATACCTCTATCTTCACCTTCACATATCCTTCTCCTCTCTGTGTGTACCAGATCTTCCTCTGCTAGATTAAGAACCTGCCCAGATAACCCAGGATAAGCTTCCCAAGTTCAGATCCTTAATTTAATCACATCTGCAAAGACGCTCTTTCCTTATAAGGTAACATGATTACCTTCTAAAGTAACAGATTCCAGGGATTAGAACCTGCTAACTTTAGACCCATTATCCAGCCAACACAAAAACTAAAGAGACTTGTCAACTAAATGCCACATGTGGTTTGAAAGTGAATCTTTTTGGTATAAAAAAAAATTACTGGGATAATTGCAATGACTTGAAAGGTATCTGAGAACTCAATGGTAAATTATCTATTAATTACTTCATTTTAATAGTTGCATTGTAGACATGCAGAAGAATGCTTTTAGTCAATACACACTGAAATATTCCCAGGTGATGGTGCATTAGCTTGGGAACTTACTTTCAAAATGATTAAAGAAAAGTTCTTTTACTGTACTTCCAAGTTTTCTGTAAGTGTTGATTGTTAAAAACAACAACAATATACTAAAGGGGTGGGTAGAGAATAAGGAAGGGGGGTGGTGGACTGAGGGAATGCTAATGTCTCTAGAGGAAGAAGTGAGAGGTTCAATAGAAAAAGAAATTCAGCAATATGCTATAGGACTATTTAATCCTGAAGAATATTAGCAGTGGTCTACTTTATGAGCCACTTTATAACCTAAGCCTGTACTTTTCTCACTTTCAGGATTCTTACTCTCTTGAATTTCTTGTTTCCATCTCTTTGCAGGAGATAATAACACACTCTGCTAGAGCAACTTTCTTTTGAACAATTCTTCAGGTAGACTTGCCCTCAACCCTTTATCTCTTCCAATTTTATTCAAATAAATAAGAATTAAAGGGCAATAAATTATTCAATATGTTTTCTTGAATTTAAGGCCCTAAGCAATGATAATTATTGTAATAAGAGAAATAAATTGTGCTATTAGAACACAAATGGTTTATATTTTAGATTAGGTACTCCCCTCAGAAAAGGAAACACAAATAATTAAGTCATCCAATATACATATGCCAAACATGAGATGAAATTAGCATATGAAAGTTTAAATCTCCCTCCATACCCCGACAAAAAATATAGGCTTCTACTATGTTTTTTCTTTCAATGGAAAAAGTTGTTTACTGTCTTACTCAACTTGGATTGCTATAACAAATACCATAGACTTAACACATATGCTTAAGCAAAAGAATTTATTTCTCACATTTCTAGAAGATAGAAAGTCCAAGATCAAGGTGCCATTGGATCTGGTGTACAGTGAGAGCACTCTTCCTGGTTTGCACAAAGCTTCTATTTGTATAGGATAGCTCACTTCCTTTAATAAGGGCACTGATAGCATCATGATGATGCCACCTTCATAATCTACTCTCCAAAGCCACCTCCCCCAATCCCTTCATGTTGAGGATTAAGGTAGCACATATGAACAATGGGGGGACACAGACATGTCTCCAGAGACTTTGCACTTCCCTCTGCCCCATCTCTTAATCCAGACTGTCCGTGTTTGGAGACATGCATGATGTCTTTGCATAGAGGAATCTTAAACTCACGTGTATCTCAAGGAATATGTCCTGGAAAGAAAGGCCAAGAAAAATGCCAATGTGTCACATTAATTAAAGTGGCTGTGACATCTCATTTGTTTTAAGAATAATAATGATGATGGTGATAAATTTTTAAAAAGGGAACCATTGTTAGAGGGTCAGAAAAGGAAGGGAAGAAATAAAAACTGGGACAGTCACTATCACCCCAGATTAAATGTCCCATGGCAAGGGCTTCTTTCCATCCACTGGTGGGCTCTCGTAGTTTTCTGGTTCGTATGGTCTTACCCACCAGTTACTTCTGGTTACTGCTAGGCCTGCCGATCTGCACTGATCTCTGTTCCACATCTGCAATCTGTGCCCTTTGATCCTCTTTCTTGAGTGTATTTTCACCTTTGCCTCTTTCCTCTGCTCAGCTTAAGCTTGATCCCTAAGTGGCATATGACCGCCATAATTACTGCACCTTTTGTTTTAAGAGTGATGTAATTACATGGGTAACTTACATGGGTTTCTACTTTAATTATTGGTTTGGTGTGTTTAATGTCCAGGTTTGTTGCTATTCTAGGTCTAAACCCTTAAGAAATATAAAGTATTAGAGTAATGGCCATTCTGGTTCTTCTTATTCTTAAAGACAGAAATGTCTGGACTAACTTTACAGTCAGTGAGCACACTCTATACAGAAAATGTATTAGCACTACAAGGTGGTTAGCACTGTGCCAGGTGCTGTGAAGATAGGAAAGAATCATATGACATTCCTGTCAGATCTTGGTTTGTTGCAGGAGTAAGACACACAAAAGAAAAAATAAGCCAGTAGGCAATAAATAACTGAATATAATTATCAAACTATAAAATGCTGAATACAATGGGTGTTCAAGAGGGGAGAAAACTATTGCTAGAGCTACCACAAATTTGGGCCAGGGACTCGGGGTCTAGAGGTGGTGGTGCTGGGGTGTATTAGATCTAGAGGTTAATGCACCAGATATGAGGACATGTACAGAAGAGGAATGTGTTTGAGTCATGAAAGAACAGATAACCTTTTATAACAAGGTTTAGTTGGTGAAGAACCCTACAGACCAACAAGTCTGATTTTGACCTATTGAGAAATGCAGCCATTGAAAACCCTTGGATAAAGAATGGCATAGTTTTTATATGTTAGAACAGGGGTAATAGTCAAAGAGTGGGAAGTGAAACAAGTTCCTAGACTATCTACTTATTAATAATATATGATGAGAAAAAAGGAATCAGAAGAATACTTCGAACATGACAAGCACTCAATAAAAATGTTAACTATTATAAAGTGAATCCAAGGTAGCAGTGGAAAGGTTGGGAAAATAAATCTAACTAGAAAAACAAACAGCAAAATCAATTTAAGAAGTATCAGGAACCACTTTATAAAGATGACTCCAAGATTTTTTGGATAAGGCTTATGAGATTAATGTCTAGATTTTCCTGCAGAAACATACATTTAACTACTTTGAAGAAAATGGAGTTTATGGTATAATACTTCTAATGTTCAATTCACAACCAATTCTTTGGAGTCCACTTGTAATTCTAATTCAACATTTCAAATCCATTTCAACAGGAATAAAAATTTTCAAATTGTTTCACTCAGTAAATGAGCAAATGTATGGTTGTCCTAGATTTAGAATTGGAGACCTGGATTTAAATCTTGGTTCCACTCTGGGTAGCTGTGAGCATTTTACTGAACCACTGTGAACCTGTTTCTTATAAAAACAGACTACAATTCCCAAAGTTTGTTGCAAGGACTCAATGACATTAACACATTCAACAACACCTGGGCTTTATACTCAGAGACAGTCAAAAAAATTTCTTCTCCTCCTCTTTCCCTTACTAAGATAGAACTATTTTCTCTAGCTAGATCTAACTGTTCATGCTTTTTAGGAAGTAACAGAATGTAAAGGGAGTATTGGAGAGTGAAAAGGGGAACGAGAAAAAACTTACCTTTTAAGAATAAGAAATAGTGATCTAAAAACTACTTCACCCTGGGATTCAGGCAGGAGATCTTTCAGGGAAGTACATAAGAGGTCCTACTTGTCATCAAATCTACCCATGGTTAATTTGGGCTCCAATTAGTAAATTTTTCATCTCCACTTTCAAGGGATCATTTAAGGTTCATCACACACTTCCTATTCTCCAACTCATTCTGACACTATCCAAGCATGCAAGTTTCTTATTAGGGAAAGCAAACTACAGACACTTACAGGCTGATTTAATCATTCAAAACCATTAACTAAAATACAAACGAGGAAAAAAGTGACAGAACTTTTTGAAAAAGTACTTTATGAAATCTGAAGGCCACATAGTTAAAATATATTCATTCCTATACTCATTTAACTAAAGAAATGCAATGGGGCCTAGTCATTCACCAGGGTTCACATATAAAAGTTTTAATATTAGCCTAAATTAAATGTATATATGAGGATAATACTATTGGGGAAGTAAATATAAACCTAACTTGTATTTTTTTATCCACACCACTACTAAAATAAAATTCATTAATTTCAGAGAAAATTCAGGAATTTTATTTAACCATTAAGGAAACTTTAATGTCCTACCATAAAATTTAGATTAATGAAAATATGTTTTAAAAAAAGACTGAATACAAACTATCTTATGACATTAATCAAACTTTTAATGTACCAATTTATTGCATGTCAGTACAGAAAAATAGAAAGTATATTTTAAAAGAAATTTATTGTAAAAAAACCAAATGTAAATGTTTGCTTGCCATAGTTAGCACACAATGTACTAGAACATTCAAATTTGCATTATAAAATTTTATTACTGCTTCAAATAAAATATGGCAAATAACAAAAATATGATTTACATTATGAAACTGGATTAACTTATTTTATTTGGAACATACTTGAATATGTTGAAAACAACTTAAATTTTCCGTATATGCTGTACTGACAGAAATTGTTATAAATTATGTTAAACACACAACTCACCTGTTACATATATATGGCACTTTTAGTAAAAAAGTGTCTCATACATAGTCCTACTTTTAAACTACATTTTAAAGATACAAAATATAAATGGAGGTATATTTGTGCCATTTGGCAAAAATGTGTTGACTAGTATTAGGATGACTGCATTTATTTCACGATACAAATGAATGTATTCTTTCTGATAAGCTAAGATGATGTGCATATATGGTAATAATAAACAGAAGTGCATTTCATTTTCTACTCTATCAATTTAAAAAATAGATGTCTGTGCTCTGTCATTTCCATCTTTACCTGAGTAATACACGAGTACATAAATTTAAGTGGGTAATCCAAAAGGGTTATTTATGACAAATTTCTCCTTTCACAGTTTTTAAAAATATAATTTTCAAACATAATAGGAAAAAGGGAGAATGGAAATATCATATCTCAATCATGACACCTAAATAAAAAAGTGACTTCTCTGACATCCTTTTTAAAAGTCTACCTCATTTACCCCTATCCTCATGAGGGAAGGGTCTCCACAATATAAACTACTCTTAAGATGTCTGAACTTGCAAGATAATTTATATAAAATTGAATATGGCCTTTAATTTCCCCAAACCTATTCTCTTCAAGCTGAATCTGACAAACATAAGAACTGAATATCTGAGCATTAGACGGCATGAATTCTCAACAAGTATTACAATATTATTACTCCAGTGATATATTTCTGAAGCTGCAATTTGTGTAAATCAAGTGCATATAATTCATCATAAATTTAAGCTGCCCTGTAACAAAATTCAGAATGCCATTTTTATGAAAACATCAATTTTACAGTCAAAAATGTATTTGCAAAAACATAGGGTAGTTGCAATGTCAGGTGCCCCAGTTGTTACAAATGCTTTGCATTCAAATGTTTTGTTTTGTACTAAGTTTCCTTTTCACCAATCTCATCAGTTAATTATTCCTATATCTAAATTTAAGAACTGAGTCACACTTTCCTTTCTAGTTGTTTCTTTCCTATTAGGATTCTTTTACCTGCCACAAATTATTTCTTCTCTTATTTTGCACTATTCTTTAGGATCCTTTTTATAATTTATCAGTTCTCCCCTACTCCCCAGTAAGTCCCTTTAATATAATGGAATTTGGATTTTATTCTAAATGAATTGGATCTTGCCATATTTAAGATCATTCTAGGATTTCCAAATTTATAGTAGCTTAATAACTTAATAAAATTCATTTATAAACTCCTACAGCTGCTATTATACAAATGAACCAAAAATTAATAAACAAGATGCATATAAACACTTCCATTCCCACAAGCAATTAGTTAAAAATGAAGTGACTCTTAAAGTCATGTTTTACTAAGGCCAAGAGCTTTGGCCACAAATTCAGAGATGTTTTAAAAAATGATGCCAAGGGCTTCATGGACCCCCTTCCTATTAAAGGAAATAGTCTCTAATACAGAAGCTTGTAAAGAAATATGTACTACAACCCTAAACAGAGCCTCTGCCCTTTGCTGAAGAAAGGCTCCTTAACCCTAAGAAGAGAGTGAAGGTAGGAGATGGTACACAAATAGTCTACAACTTTTGAAGTCCTGGCTTAAAAGAAAAAAAAATTGTTGATAAATCTGGAGTATCTAAAAAAAAAAAGCAGCATAAAAGCAAAATACCGATGAAGAGCTTTTGTACTTCATCTGCATATTTACAATTAAAGTTGATAAATTCCTTCATAGAGTAGAAGACTAAATTACATGAAAAAATAAGGTACTCTGTAAACTTTAAAGAATGATACAATATAAGGTATGCCATGTAATCTCATGTCTAAATATACATTTTTTTATATTTTCTTTTTAATACATTAATATTTAGAATAGTCATTCTACATAGCCACGGGCTGACAAGATGAAAAGTAGCCTTTAATTGTGGTGAATTTACACATACAAAATACACCTTCCATGATATGCGTTACCAACTCATTTTAAAAAGCAAGACTTTTTACAATTAATAATTTATAGAAAAACATTATTCTTTTGAAATACCTGCTGTAATTTAATTTTTCTAAATACTGGCATAAAGTGAATGGTAAGAATGCTATTTGGCAGAAGTATTTCTAGCCCTATCTCCACAGAAAGAGTTTTAAATTAAGGTCAAGATTATTGACTCATTATTTCTCTTCTCTAGTTGCTTGCAGAAAGCCAATAAAGATAGCTAAAATATTCAAAATATTATATGTTAAAGCTGACATAATAATATACAGAGCTAAATTACATCTAATTTTTGAGGACTGTTTGAAACAACTTGGCACAATTATGCCTCATAGCTTATATTTCTAAGGTAAATCTTGCACGTTTCAATTGGGCCTTTTGTTTCTAAGTAAGATTTGTCTTACTTTTATATGTCTGAATACTACTTCCCACCTACGGCCATTCAACTGTTAAATATGGTAATAGGTTCTGTGTTAAAAAGCCCCAGAATCCCTTCATTCCCACATTCTTACATGTAAAAAATTTTAAATAAGTAAATAAGACTTCCTAAAACTGTCTTTTGATGTAGCAGTTCTATTTCACAGCAACTGGAACATTAAGCCAAAAACATAGGGTTTTTATTTTTATTTTTTTTGCTTTTGTAATTTTTATTGTCAAAAAGCCCAGTAAGTAGTATCTTGCCTTTGGTGGGTTAGATATAACCAGATGGGACTTACAAACCAAATGTAACAATTTTTTAAAAATAGTATGTACACCATGTAATGATAAGACTTCCTAATTTAATTCTTAGGCAGTTCTAATCTTCACTATGACTGTTATTAGTGGTTCAGCTCTAGACTTACAAAACTGACAGAAGCTAAAATTCTCTTTGCCACCAAAATTACAAATGTTAAAAAGTTCCAATATGCACATCAAAGCTGCAATAAAATCTTAAATTTCTATTTCTAGATGCCATGATCCAGACTGTATTTAACAAAAACTTGGTACATTTACGTTGGAAACAGGATCCAATTTATTTGTAAGAAAAAGCTGGATCTCAGCATTCACCAGAGCAAAATTTGATGGCAACCTGTACACAGGCCTCAATTTCACTTCTTGCCAAAAGCAAAATAAGAGTTTACATAAAAATAGATATAACCCAGGTAATCATATACATCAGTATATGACCAGTGCTATTTACATTTAAAATGTTGCATTGCATAATTCAAGGAATAAAATACCATCATGCATTTCATTTTAACTGTAAGTTGAAAAATGCAGTTACAGAACTAAGTTTGCTTACCATGATTGTCCCAGTATTTACTTAAGAAATAATACCCAAATGTTTCTTGTTTACATATCTCCCTCCACACCCAACTATTAATCTGCGTAACATAGATTATACCAGTTTAGCAACAAGAAACTTTTGAATAATCTCTATTATATTGAAAAAGTAAACTAAAGATATGAATACATAACCACATTGAAAGTTTTGATGAAAATGTATGAAATAATCCCAAGAATTATAGTTCAAATGTAAAAAACTATTCGGATCATCATAAAGGAGCACTAAAGTCCTTCCAAAGTTTAATGTCACTCTTCAGACAAGTACAGACACAACACGCTTCTAAAAGAAACATTCTTTATCATTCTGCACAAATTAAAATAGAATGCATTAATCAAAAAGGGAAACATTATATAATTGTTACATTAGATGAAGTTTTTGCCATTTCTTCAGGAGAATGACTCTTTATTACTTCTTTGATGAACTGTTCAAGTGCAGTGAAATAGCCTTGGCACTGCCATGTATCATTGTGAGTCCCATCTGGAAAAATGGCTAATCTCTTAGTCCGAGATGGGGAGAGTTCATAAAGTTGCTTCATCATTACTGGTGGAATTAATTGGTCAGAGAGTCCAGAGATGAAAAGAGAAGGCATTCTGCATTGAGAAATTTTTCTGTAGGACAAAAATTTATTTTTGTAGCACCATAAAGGAAGGTAACGCATTGGAAAGAATGAAAATAAAGTGCTGGCCATATGCGGTATGCTTAAAAATGTGTTCTCCACCATAATGGCTGAAATCCTATGTGAATTCTCAGAAGCCAAGTGAATAGCCACTGCTCCTCCCAAGGAACGGCCAAAAAGAAAAATTTTTGTTTTATCAAGGTCAGGTCTAGTCATCACATAGTCTAACACAGCTTCAGAATCTAAGTAGAGTCCTTCTTCACTTGCTTCTCCTTCACTTTTTCCATATCCTCGATAATCAACCAGCAACAGATTAACTTTGAGGTTAACCAACATAAGCAATGCATTTGGTAACCTGTGACCTATGTTGCCTGCATTCCCATGAAAATAAATTATAGTTGGGGAATAGGGTGAATTGTCTCCAGTGTATCGTATCAAAATAAGATTCAGGCGTACTCCATCTTTGGTTCTGATGAAAATGTTTTCATGTGGAATACCAGTGGGCATGGGAACATAAAGGCGTGAAGAGGATGGTTGTTCTGGAAAATAAAGCAATACATCCTGGAATTTATATAGAATACCTGCTATTGATATGAATATTAACAAAAGTAAGATAATGCCTCCATACAGATGAAAAGTCACTATTAAAGGTAAAAGAGAAATACGGCAGAGAGCCCAAGACCATGAAGCCAAGGCTATTAGCCATCTTTCAACAAAGGTCCACAACATCCAGGACTTTTCCATTGTAGCTCTCTGTAAGTACCCTAGAGAGAAAGAAAGACAGAGGGGATATCAATAATTAATTCAACATATATCTATTATTTTAAAAGATTCATGATATAATAAACTATAACACTAGGCCATATTTAATTGTTAAATGTGTTAATAGGTTCAATCCATCCACAAAACTGGTTGCTATAACTCCCCTTGTACTTTTCGTTCTCAATAGTCTCCTTTCTACTATATCCCTCCACTGCCATATTTACGAAACACAAATACTCATCACATTATAGTCATCTTTTAAAAAGTGCTTATTTGCTGCCAAACACCTTTATTCATGTGCTCTGAGAGAAAAATAAGTTGATACTATATTCCCAGTTTTTTAATGAGGAAACAGAAGCGCAGGGGCATACATAAGTGGACATCATTCCAGCTCCCAAGGGAGAAGAGCCAGAAGGCAAGCAAGCCTGATTCCAGACTTCATGCTACATTTACTGTTAAGTTATATATGCCCAGGGTAAATTTTATTAAAGAAGTAGTTAACAATTCTAACTTGACAAGGGCAATCCAATATAACTTATTGTCAACTTTCTTATACTGTAGAAAAAAATTATAACTAAAAAAACTAGGGTAAGAAATAATAATAAAAATCTCCCCTTTTACCTGGAGATTTTCACAGCTAAACTTAAGTAACTTATTTAAATTAACCACTACATTCTATTATTGTATTACTTTTAAGAAAAAGTTGAATGATTTGTCTTGCACATCTAATTAAATATAAATTTCAAATTGCTACTGTCATGAGATATGCTCTTTTATATAATCCTTATTGAAGTTTCATACCATGGAGTCAACACAGATTGCTAAGATGTACTGACATGGCAATAAATACTTGGGAAATAAGTGTGAAACAAATGTATAGGAATTCTCTGAGAAGCAGAGATAAATGAAAACAAAATGACTTCCTAGAGAAAAATTTTTAGAACGATTACTGAAAAATATAACTGATACAAAGAAAATGAAGAAAAGCTATTAAAAGACAATTTTCTGTTAACAAGTTTATACATGTTGTCTTAAAAAGGCAAAAAGGGCCTGGATACATTTTGCCTTAAAAAGTCAAAAGGAGGTCAAGGTGGGACGATCACTTGAGGCCAGGTATTGGAGATCAGCCTGGGCAAAACAGCAAAATCCATCTCCACAAAAAATTAGCCAGGCTGGTAGTCCTAACTACTCAGGAAGCTGAAGCAGAAGGTCTACTTGAGCCCAAGAATTTGAGGCGGCAAAGAGCTATGATGGTGCCACTGCACTATAGCTTGGTAACAGAGAGAGACCTTGTCCCTTTAAAAAAAAAAAAAAAAAAGGGGCAAAAGAACTGAGCTATGTCACAAGCGTTCTTAGGCACTATTCACCTACTTATGCTTATTTACCAAATTTTAAATGCTAAATATCCCTTTACTTACCAAATTACTATAAAGAAGTTATCCTTAACATTAACAAATAAATGCTAATGACCAATTTTTAAAAAACTGTATTCCATATTATTCTACATAATCAGTTAACGCATATGGCATTTCAGTATATATCAAATTAGATTTATATACCAAAAAGATATCATAAAATCAAGTTAAATTAGATTGGTTATAAAGACAGTAAGTTGGATGATTTAATAAATTTGATTTTCACTATTATTTCACTAAACACAGACTTTCATATTTGAATTCTTATTCAAATGAATTTTCTGAACATGAACCAACATAGCATTTGTTTTGGTTTCCCAGAAATCAACACTGCCACCCAGTGGTAGCAAGTTTTGTTACTGAGCACTACATGCAATCCACAGAGAAGCACATACAAAAGGTAAAATAAAAATCTGAGCTTAAACACTACAATATGAGCAATACCTGAACACTGTAGGTGTTAAACTTGGCTAAAAATTACATTAAAAGAAGTTACAGTATAGAAACCAAATACTAAACCTGTTAAATGCTGAATTTTCATTGTTTTATAATTTACCACAGTTATTTGTCAACAGCTTAAATCAGGCAGGGCTAATTTATACTCCTCCTATTTAGTAGATAAGTATCAACTACTTATCTGGTCACTTAAATTTCTCTTCTAATGTTTAGTTAACTTTATTTTTTTAAGTACAAGTGATATCTGATTGATTGTAGTTTGTGCCCATAAGTTGTTCTGGAGAAATTGAAAACACACTGGCATTAACTTTATATATCAAAATAATTTTAATTTTTGTGTAATAATTAGGATTAATAAAGGTTGGGATCTAGTATAAATGTATGTGTACATATATATAGTAATATATATCAGAACACTGCAATATTTGGTAATTAACATACTACCTAAATACTTAGTGAAAAATATCTAAAATTTTACTGTTTTTTCATAAATGAGCCAATCATTTATGACAGAGGTATCAAAGATGAGTTATTCAAACACCATTTATTTGATGAGTAGGAAAGTACACTTTAAAATTCCATCAACCTTAAAATCTCTTCTGTATCACGTACTTCCCAAATAACTTGTATTTATCACCTATGATTCCAGTCTGGATTTCCTTTTCAGTAGAATGAGTATTTTAAAAATGCTTACGTATAGGGTTGGTCAGTCATATCAAGTAAAATTAATAATAAAACCATTTATAAATGCTACAGATACGTTAACTTTATTAGCTTGTGTGACTAGTATTTCTGGCTCATTTCTGGCTCTACTATGACTTTCTTAACTGTGTTCTGCTCAAATTAGTTATTTTAAAAACCTATTATAACACCACATAAAATATAAAGTTCCAAATACATGAATAAAGCATATTTTTAAATTTGAACCTTACACTGACATCTGTATAAATTTATATAATTAAGATTTTCAACTACTGAACTCTGAAAAGTTCTTTTTGTTTTAGTAGCCTCTAATTTCTAATTTTAGCAAACAATACTGAATTTAAATCTATAAGGCTAGGAACTGTGTTTCCCTTTTTCACTACTGTATGTCTAATGAATAGCAGCATAGCACTTTATATATACTCAAGACTAAAAATGTTTTTTAAATAATCTAGTAACATAGCTGAATTATTACATTTCTAAGAACACAAAAGCATTCTGAGTGGTAGGCACATATGTTTAAAACTGTACATGAGAAAAACTGGTATATTTGTTTGGGTCTATTACTGGTTAAGAATAGTAAGAAATAAACTTGCAGTTTTTCACGAAACATTCCTGATAAGTCACTATGTTTGCAAACATAATCTTACAATGGATTGTTACACTATGCAAGTCAGAATAAAAATCAATTCATTTTGAGTAATATCAAATGGCAGTCAATTTTAAGAACAGCTTAATAAAAACTGTTCTGGGGTGTGTGTCTCTTCTCTTTCATATATTCTGATATATTGGTGGTTTAATGGGAATTCCACTCACAGACTGCCTTATTTTTAGACTTTCCCTATTCCAACTTGCCAATAATCTCTGTTCCCTGTATCATTATCTCCACCTTAAAGATGCTCTTAAAGGAACTGGGACAAGTGAACAATATTGAGAAAAATTTTTTATTTACTACATTTGCTGACACTACCAGCAAAACACAATCACTATGAGCCCTCTGCTGATATGTAAAAACAACTTCATATAGACCCAGATATTAAGATAGTCAATAAAATTGAACACTGCTTCTAATAAAAGTCAACTGCATAGGTCCTACAGCCAGCATTATGCGAGAGTTTTCTATTTATTTGTCAAAAAATTAGTATGAGTAAAGAGTTAACAAAAACTTTCTCCTTCTCTGTATAAAAAATGACCTCTCCTTAACCTTCTAGCACTGTCTCCCTGGAAACCTGATAAAGATGGGATTTCAACTGTTTCTAAACAACATTGTTTGTAGTAAAAATGACTTCTATTGCTGAACTACATCAGGACTGAGTATCTGGGCAGTTAGCAGGGCTATTTATGCCCAGGGGGAAGTGTAAATAGGGGCTTCTCTGATGACTTGTAATTGGCTTGCCCTTTGCTGAGTCCTGGATGCTATGCCCAGGTGCGGTTAGAAAAGACACTGTGTCCTGTGGAGCATGAAGCAGCTAAGCCAGGGTGGTGCTCAGTCCCACCTATATGTCATCTTTCCACTAGACCTGAGCTATCTATCACCGGGGAACAATATACCTGACACTGACATGCTGGGTTTTCCATCTGGTATTTTTCAACAGAGCAGAGAGTGGGTAGTGCATAGTACGGTCCATTATGGTCTACTGGGTCTTGTAGGAATGTCCAGCTGACCCCAAGACCAGAGCTGCTGGTCACACAGATGAAAGAGGCAATTAAGTACATATTATGAGGCAAGACATTCATGAAATGTGTCATCAGAAGAGATGGACTGATTATTTGTCAGGCTCTTTTGCATGTAAAATGCATTTGCTCATAACATCTTAGCACCATAAAGAATCTGGAGAAATAATGAGTTTAATATACTCGATGTTAAAGTTTATACTAACTAGAAGAGTTGCTTAGTGGGAAAGAACATGAGACCTGTTCTGTGTATAATAAAAACATAGTCAACCAATAACGTCTCATCTTTCATTTTTCTTTTACATCATTACTGCATATTTTTAACCTTATGACTACATTTTAAAAGAATACGTGACATCCCCATTTCTCATTCTTCCTTTGCCATATTACCAGATCTGATCTCACATGTTAAACATTTCTAAAACCCATCACTCTGTGGCTTTAACCACCTCCAGTAATTCCTTAACCACTTTGAGACTTTGATGAATGAGTTCTCATAATAATATTTTAAAAAACACCCTCATTTATAAATAAATCCAGTGGATCTTTCTCAATACACACTGCAATACTCCACCCCCAAAATGGCATTCACCATTGAATTCCTCTTCTAGCTTACAGTATACTCAAAATTCTCTCTGCCCTATCCCCCTAAAAGTAGGTATTTTCCAAGGTCTCATCCATTGTCTTGTAAATTACTACATTTGTTCCCTCAGTGATTTCATTCCATTTTGCTCCAATATCACACCTGTGTATGAATTATTCCTTATCTACAAATCTACTCTTCACCTATTAATACAATCTCAATTTACCTGGTACTCAAGTACCTGATGCTTCATTAACATCTCAAACTTATCCAAAACTACACTCATACTCCCCTCCACCCAACATTTTACAAGCTTTATGTTAATGATGAACAAAGAAACATGATGTGTAAACAAACACACTTTTTAAAAAGCATGGGTCTTTTTGAAGCCCAATATTTAATATGTAGACTAGAATTTAATTATGTGTTGCAGTATCAAAAATAGTCATTAATTATGTATTACAGTATAAAAAACATGTACCTTATCATAACATACACTGCCTTTGTATTAATATTTAAATGAAAAACATTGACCTTAGAAATAATTTTTGTGCTTTCATTCTAAATGCAGTGGTTTGAGGTGTCACATTGATATCAGTGAGCACATTTCAACAGATAATCTATTGAAAGCATGAATTATCTTTACTATTATAATGTACTATATAAACAAAGTAGATATGATTGTTTGTTTTTTAAAAGAATGGTTTTGAAGTATCAGCAACATCCTGATATGCTATATAAGAACTCTGATCATATGATACAACTTAACATATATGGTCATAATCATCTTGAGAATTTGATTGTCCTAATTAACTTGTTATAGTCACTTTAGTGTTCTATATGCTTCCTGTCTCTAAATTTAAGTCCATTACAGATGAAGAACAAACAATTTAAGACTAAAAATAAAAAAAAAATTTAAATCTGTAAAGTTCTCAGACCACCTTGTTGGCTACCAATATTATCTGAATAAGTCAACTGAGTGAGTGATGGCCATGCTCATCTGATCTCTATTAATCATCTCATGTGCTCCCTTATTTAGGTACTTGGAAGATCACAAATGGTTCATTGTTAAGGAAAATTAATTTAAATAACTATTTGATTAACTACTGCTTTAAAGGAGAGCAATATCAAAGTTACACCCACCCCTAATGATATCAGTCCTCAGAATACCGCCGCAGACCTCCAAGGGGTTATCAAACCCAGTGTGGACCACTGAAGCAGTCCCTTAATTGGTTTCCCAGACTCTTCCCAAAGAGACAGTTACCTCATTCTGATGCAATCTACTTTATTATTTTAAGATTAAAGACAATGCCACAAATAATATGGGTAGACACCTGCTATGTGAATCACAGTGCTTAGGCACTGTAGACAATTTTAAAGTGATAAATGTACCATAGCCCTTGCTCTCAAGTAGCTCATGATCTACTCAGTAGCCATCAAGCAACTAATGAGCTACTCAGAAGACACGTATGGACATAAGTAACTGGACGTGTGTCTAACATAAGTTCATTTAATTATAGAGACAAAGAAAAATCAAAGAAAGGTCACAATTGTCCTTAAATATAGCCAAAGAACTTTAAAACCTTAACTATGTGTCCTTTACAACATAATTTTAGTAATCTCTGGGTTTCATTAAGCTTAGTTACTTACAGAAACCAAGTGGAAACATACACAAACTTTTAAAAAACAGGAGAAAGCACAACTCCAGGGTTAAGAATCTCATATTTGCCATCAAACAGCTGTCTATGCCACTTATTTTTATGCATGTAGTGTAGCACAAATTTTCACATGAACTGGAAGTATTCAGCATAATCCAAATGAATACTTGTAAGGATAGTGTAGAAGAAAATAGAGCAGTTAAACTGGATGAACTTTAGGACCCATAGAAAGATATCAGAAAGATTCTGTTATCTCACCTATGCCAGTGGTTCTCAAAAGGTTGTCACAGACTCCGGAGGTACCCAAGACCCTCCAATGGAGCCCATGAGATCAATACTATACTCATAATAATACTAAGACATTATTTATTTTTTCACCATTCAACATTTGCAGTAATGGTACACAAGCAATGATGGGCAAAACTAACTGCCAATACCTTTGCAAGAATCAAGGCAGTGACATCATGTGTTAAGGTCACTGTATTCTTTATCACCATGAACTCACAATAAAAGAGGAGGAAAAGCCAGTTTTATTTAAGAATGTCATAAAGAAACAGTAAAAATTATTCATATTTCAAACAATGAATACACATCTTTTTAACATGTGGGACAAATGGGAAGTACACATAAAACACTTGGGCTGTATATTGAAACACGGTCAATTGTGAGCTGAACTAGTTGCTTTCTTTAGGTGACAATTTTATTTAAAAGGACAATAGACAAACTATAGCCTTTGGCAGACATTTTCTAGAAAACGAATGAAGTTGCCAATAGCTCCCAAGAATAAGAGACCTTTCATATGGCATTGTGGTGGTAGTGATAATAACATATGTGATTTTGTTTGATCATCTATTGAATGAATCACCATTTGGAAGAATGTGCACAACTCATGTGCACAACTCAATAAACCAATACATACCAAATGACCGATGAATGGTGCCACAAAATCAGACATGAGTAAAAAAATCCATTATAAGATAAACCAATACATCTTAATGTAACAGAGAAAAAACTTCTTGGATACAGGTTTCAGATGGCATGATGCAAACACACCTTTAAGGAACAACCACTGTTGAGTGCTGGAGTAATATCACAGAAAATCCACAATTCTCTGAGAAGACTATTATTATAATACTCCTCTCTTTACAACTACAAATGTGTGTTAGCCTGATTTTCTTCATGTTTCACTAAAAGAGCCTGAATGCATGTCTCTATTAAGCAGACATTAAAGATACTTACAAAAATGTAAACCAATGCCATACTCTTTTTTGTAATTGCAATTGCTTCACACACAAATTTATGTTAATATGCAATGCACTTATTACTATTATTTTTAAATGAATTAAGTAGTTTATAAATCCCCAGTTTTAATTTCTAATATAATAAACATCTATATAACCTATATATACAAAAACTCCTTGAGCACCTCAATAATTTTTTAAAATGTAAAGGAAGCCTGACACTGGGGCTTCTGCCTGTAGTCCCACCTACATGGGCGGGAGAATCACGTGAGCCCAGGAGTTGGAAGCTACAATGAGCCAGTGAGCTATGATAGTACCACCGAACTCCAGCCTGAAAGACAGAGCAAGACTATGTGTCTAAAATAAAAAAACAAACAAACAAGAGGTTTGAGATGAAAAAGTTTGAGAACCACTGTTCTATATTGTCTAACTATATAATGTTATTGCATTTTCCCCCAGAGACTTGCCTCCTTCAAATTAAGTAATATGTATTACATTTATTTAAACCCTATGTGCATTACATTATAAATATATTTAAGGTTTTTTTTACCAAGTAATATTTAATCCAAAACTTAAAAATAAAGAATAACAACTTGAATATGTCAAAAATTAAAACTAACACTATAGGAGTGGATACATTTTAATTATTACTGCCCTAATAACTAGGAGAATAAACTAGACAACTGTTTTTCCATTACAGATAGCATTTTAGCACAGATAAAATTACATTCTAATAAAGGTCCGAACTGCCCCACAAATTAAATTGATTTTTTTGAATTATAAAAGTTTACATTGTGTTGCGCATTGTATATTTGATTTATTGGTTCAGTCAATAGCAAATGGTCTTTGAAAACTACAAAAGATGTTTTTTTTTTTTTTTTTTTTTGAGACAGAGTCTCACTTTCTTGCCCAGGCTAGAGTGAGTGCCGTGGCGTCAGCCTGGCTCACAGCAACCTCAATCTCCTGGGCTCAGCGATCCTACTGCCTCAGCCTCCCTAGTAGCTGGGACTACAGGCATGCGCCACCATGCCCGGCTAATTTTTTTTATATAGATATTAGTTGGCCAATTAATTTCTTTCTGTTTATAGTAGAGACGGGGTCTCGCTCAGGCTGGTTTTGAACTCCTGACCTGGAGCAATCCGCCCGCCTCGGCCTCCCAGAGTGCTAGGATTACAGGCGTGAGCCACCGCGCCCAGCCAAGATGTTTTTACCTATAGGTGAATTAAATATGAATTTCCCCAAAACAATTTGACAAAAGGCTAAACAATTTTAAATGCAATTAAAAAATCCTAAATCATAAATATACTATTATTTTTTTAAAAGGTCCTTAAGTTTGTCTTAAATTGATAATTTTAAGAACAGCTTTTTAAAAATAAAAACTTTTCCTCATTAAAAAAATATCTACAAGGGCAGGAAAATGTGTAGGTTTGAGTGAAGACTAAGAAATAGAAATCAAGTTCATGTGTCATTGCTGACAACCACATCACAGGAGACCCCAGGGTCCTCTAGAGGAATTCACAGCTTCCAATCATATTTCAAGTAATATAGAACTCAGATTCAACATTCTTACATCAATATACCTCATTTTCTGCTAAGCACTGGGAAGTTAAGAAACCATGCCAGCTGCACAGCTGAAATGGAAACACAAATAGCGGCTATCAATGTGTTGGAGACACCACAGAATGAATTATCTGTTTCCCTAATGGTTACCCACATGTCATCAATAATGAAAAAGTGAGTATTAATAGTCCTCTGGGACAAATCAACAGTAAGTGCCTATGGAGATGTTGGATAACTGAATAGTTCAGACAGCATTTTAAACTGGGATTTCAATCCACATGAGCAAATATCTCAAAAATTATACCAGACAGCAACTTAGTAGCATTTTTGTGCTTTCCCCCTTCTTGAAGCATGAAAGACTTGGCAAATAGAGTCAACTTTGACAGAGATTATTGTCACTATGGAAGCCAATCACAATTTGTTCTGAGAGTATAAATATCTGAAATAGTTTTAAAAAAATCTGCAAGCCTAAAACTAAAACTGTAAATAGTGATGTCAGAATTTAGACTGATAATGAAGTTCACCAAGTTTCCGACTTATGTATGGACAATTTTCTAAAACTTTATCTATAAAACACATGGATAAAACTAAGAATTTGTTTTCTTACATAAAACCAATGTTACAGAAGTAGTTAGATTTTCAGGCTAGCTCATAAATGCACGTGGTTCATGTCCTGGAAATACACTTTTTTGAGGGATTTAAGCAGAACGTACTGTTGTTAAAGGAGTTAACATCATGTGAAACAGCAACAAAAAATAATGTATTATGAAGTCTGTCATTTGAGGAAAAATCTTAATTAGAAGAATTACAAGAACTAGAGCCTTTTTTAGGTTTACTCAAATAAGGGTATTTAAAGACTTTAGATTTTCCTGAGGCAACAAAACAAGAATTAAAAAGATTTTTAGAAGCCTTGAGTAATAATTAGATTCTAAATTAATGAAAAGAGAGAAATAGAAATAGATTCCTATGCAATAAGTGACGAGAGGGAAGATCATAGAAAAATGTTTGGTCCAACAGTTTCCTATACCTACTACTAAGCAATATTGTTGGCCCAAGACAACCTGGTTAGTAAACTCTTTTATTCAGACAGCCTTTGATGTGCCTGAGAAGACAGCAGCGAGTTTGCTGAGAGCTACCTGTAGGTCCAGAAGCAGCCTTGCTTTCATCATTCCAAATTAACTATCAATGAAAGGTGGTGTGGTACAGTGGAAAGGAGACTGTTTTGGCGAATGGTCTGTTAACAATAATGTTAATAAATGCAGCTACTTCTATGAGACAAAATTTGTCTACCTACTAGAGCAGATTAAGTGAAAGTAAGTACGATCAGAAGTCCAACTAGTCTTGGATTAAATAATGGATATGGTTCACTGGAAGCGACCGAATAAGGCAATGCCTATATTTCTGTCAAAACCAAGCTCAGGTAGGTAGATCTTCTAGAAACTTTTCCCTGGTTCCCTACTCCCTACTGCTAACCATTTCACATTCTGTGATTTGTGCAAACTTACACGGTGGCACTTACTATTACAGGGTAATTAACCTGCTTACATAGCCTGTGAGTTCCTTGATGACAGGACTTACTTCATCCTACTCAACTCTGTATTTTCAGTATATAGCCTATAGGCTACAGTAGGCACATAAAAAGTCTCTATTAACAATTACTGAATTGAGTTGTTGATGTAGTAGGTAAGATAATCATGACACTAACATTAAATGAACAATCAGGAATTTTTACGTAGAATAAAATTAAATATTTTAGTCAAAGATATGTGATTAACCTAAGCATGCACACAAATATTAATCCACGGGCAAAAAAAAAAAACCATCAAGGAGAAGATCAAGGAAAATCAAACATCAAAACTTAAAGCCAATATACTCTTGTCTCTTTCTATTCAGTTACTGTTTTACAGCAAATGCAAGTAAAAGAGTTGTTAAATGAGACTTATTTTTAGTTATGGCATCTTGGGCAATAACACTAATAATGCATTTTACAAAAATAAATATTAACAAAAATCTTTAGCAAACTGACTTCAATGGTATGCGGTGCTCTCTTGATGTTTCTTAAAAACCCCAGAACTTCTTGCCATGGTATTCGCAGATGTAAACCTGTTACTAGAGGTGACTAAATCAGGGCTACTGCATCCCTCTAATCTTAGTAGGTAAGGTTTTCCTATTTTACTTTTCATCTCTGTGTGGGAAGGTGGGGGTGTGGAGGGCTCATTTTTAGAGATCATAGGTTTCCACACATTACTGGAAATACAATTGGCACATAGTATTAAGAGCGTGTCAGGTTCCCGAAACAAAATGACACCAGACGAGCCATCGGTAATAACCGCATTTTAGTTTCCAAACAGGTATGTGGTTTCTGTTTGTTTTCCCTGCCAGCGAGGTGACGGAAAAGCAGGGTCAGGGCGCCCGACACCGGCTGCTGCCCGGGCAGGCACAGCGCCCAGGGCCGGGTCTCGCACAGCCCCCGGCGCTCGGCCCCCGCACGTCTCCCCAGGAAGCCCCTGGAGCCCCGCGGCCTCTCCCCGGCCTCCCGCCAGGGCTTCGTGCCCACCGTGAGGAGCCGGCGGCTGCCCGCGACACTCCTCGAGGGCGCGGAGCCAGCGCTCGGGCTCCACGAGACTCGGTGTCCCCGGGCCGCACTTACTCAGACTTGCTGGCAGGCTGCGCAGTCGGCCGCGGGCACGAAACCTGGCGCCGCGCAGCAGCGTCCCCCCGCGCCGCCTCCGTCGCTCCTCATCGTCCTCCCCCAGCAGAGGGGCTGCCGCCGTCGCCACGGTCTAGCCGGAGCTCGTACGGCGCGATTCTCAGCTGCTCCACTTCCGGTCCCCGCTAGGGTGTCGCGGGCAAATGCCCCCGCCGGCTCCCACATAACCTGTTCTCCGTCTTCCTTCCCGGAGTGGGAACCCTACCCCCACTCCCGGACATGCGCAGAAACCACGGTCCGGGGAGTCCCGCGACGGTGGCTCGGACGGAAAAGATACCTCGGCGGCCGAGCCCTCCGCTTCCCGCTCTGCAACTTGCGTATTGCGGCCTCTCACCCTCCTCTGAGCGCTGGGAGGCTCTCCGGTTCGGCTCCGGAGAGGAGGAGCCCCATCCGGGGCAGGCCCGACCTGGGGCCAGTGACGTCGGGGAACTCACCAGATCTTTCTACAAGACGCAGTTTTTACAGAAGAAATTGTGTCTGCTTGATAGGGTTGTTAGGGGTGTCACAGTGAGTTCCAGGATTTAAAGCGCTCCCATAGTTATTTTCTATTTTTCTCTCTCACAGTCAGAGTGGACTGTGAAGGCAAGGGCAATGCAAGGTTTTTGAGGCCGGAACCTTGTACAATTTGAAGAGTCGTTTTAAAGAGAATTATCTTATTTTCGCAAATTTTACAAAAGTGCACGATCATGGGAACACGTTGTTAGGGCCCTTCCCAGTGCCTTGAAAGTACCCAAACAAATGGGCCCTTGAGATCTGGGCATCATTAGCCTCCCTGTCACCCCCAACACCGCCCCCCCGCCCCTGCACAAAATTGTACTGAATTGTTTGTTTACAGATGTGTGCCTCCCCCTCCCCTGGGCATCCTTATTCTATGTACCCTATTTTATATAGAGGATATTTCCATACATTTTTGTTGTTTGTTTTTTAATACATGTATCCTGCTGTTAAGAGTAGTCAGTCAGACATGAACAAGGGAGAAGAGGAAGAAGTGAGTAATCAGGATTGGAGCCAACAGCCAAATCTGTAGTTATCTCAAGGTAACAGCAGGAACTACTGCAAACGCCAGGTTTGCCCAGCATTAGCGCATGGGCAGGTGCAGGACCAGGGTCACCTCTAGTCACCTTTTCCTTATTAAGCCGTAATTATAATTAATTAGCATTGCAGAAAACGGGGAAATTAGGGATAAGGACTAAGAAAGAACAGGAAAGCGACCAAATGAGGAAAAGGCCCAATCAAGAGACAAAGATTGAAACAATACAAACACTGACCATCTTGCCTTCGCTGACTCCAGAAAATAAAAGATACCTAACACTCCCGGCAGCTGCTCTTTTGGAGCCTGCCTGCTCTCTTCACTCTCTTAATGGAGAGTATTTTCGTTTTAATAAACTTGCCATTATCAGTGGATTAAGTTAGTGTGCGCGTCCTTAAAGTTTTTTTTGCGACGTTAGCAAGAAACTTCTACGCCGGTGATACTGGTAGGAGATGGAGAACTTGAGGTCAAAGTCAGGCTCTTGATTCATAGCTTCCCACTGTTGATTACCTAATAAGGACCAAGAACTAATTAGGCCATTTACATAAATAAACCAATAATCACAGCAACTCTAGAAGATATTTAGTAGAAAAACCCTTGATTCTCTTTGAACTAAGCAGCTAAAACTACATGATAAAATGAAGACTGGGCTTTGAATCAATTTTGAGTTTGTCTGGAATCATAATTATTCCTCTCATGTCGCTAATACAAAGTCCTGTCTCTAACACTGTAGGAGCTCAGTAGATGTTTAACAAGATACAAATATATACAGACAAGTCCACCCCTCTAACTTAACACTTTTGAAGAGCCTCCAAACTAAGATAATTAAGTTGGATAGTAGGTAGAGGAATTCCTCACAAACAGTATCATGTAACTTTATTACACTGCAGAGGATTTCAGAGAAATATTCAGGTAATTTAGGTGAATTAGATATGCAAAGAAAATAACTGAATGTTGCTAGGCTAGGAGCCCCAGGTTCTATCTCCAGTACAAACTAGCACTGCAAATTCAATGTGTCAGTTTTGTAAAATGAGGTTTTTGTACATTAGACAACCTCTAAAGGCACTCACAGCTATAAAATTTCTCAGAGCCCATTGCAGCAAAATTTCACTTTCAACTTAAATCGACAAGGAAATTTTATACTACAAGGAAATAATTCTAAATGTTATTTCTCTCACTTTATAGATAACTTCTCACTTGTCCACCGTGGAAAACGACAGACCACAGCACAATTTCAGAGGAAATTAACAGTTCCTGGAGCATAAGAACCTGGTTTGTTTCCATCTCTCAATCTTGACTACCTAGCGCAGTTATTACATTATAGTAGATGCTTGATAAGGTTTGTCAAAATAACTTTATTTTGAATCCTTGAGAAGAGTCTATAGTTTATTTCTGGGCATATAAGTGTTTATTTCCATATTAAAAATTATATATTTTATGAATTATGTATTATTTATACATAATATGTATGTATTATTTATACATAAGAGACAAGAACTCAGATCACAGTTGCCAACATCATGTAAAAACAAACCACCTTAGATAGTTTTGCAAAAACCTATTTTTCTATCTAAATGAAACAGTAGAGGTTTTGGTATTCTTCCCTCCTGGGCACTTTCACAACCAACGAGCGAGCGTGTAGTTACCACTGTTTTACGTGCAGATAATGAGAACTCTGAGAGGCTGTCGCTTGTTAAGGAGGGCTTAGGGTCCTTGAATCCAGCCAATGTACAAAGTGACCTCGCTCAACGTCGGACTACACTCCTGGTTCTGCGGCAACCGCTTGCAAAGAGCACTGGCTGCTGAGGCTAACGGGAGCTGAGTGTAGTCACAGCTGTACCCAGGTTCCCTTCGTGGTCCCGCCTCCGCAGCTTCGCGGGCTGCGGATGGGAGCCCTGGGTGGGAGCCCTGGGTGGGAGCCCTGGGTGGGAGCCTGCTGGGAGCCCGCCCACCGCTCAGCCCAGAGTGGCCGCGCCTGCGCGCATCATTCCCGTGACGTCACGGGCCCCGGGCCCCTCAGGTCGCCACTGCGCCGGCGCGGCAAGCAGCTGGCGGAACCGGCTCCTGCTTTCTGGTGCTGTCGGTTTGGCTGCTAAGCTCTGGCTTGCGGTCAGGTGGGTATTGTGTTCGGTGGCTTGAGGGTGGGGGGACGAATGTGGGCGGCAGGTGGGGTGTGTGGAGGCCGGTGAGGGCGGGGGTCGGGGGGCGGCGGAATTCGCGCGCTGGCGGCTGCCCTCCTTAGAAACCTGACCTCCTGATTGAGGGCTCACTGTCTATAGGCAGACCCCGGAACGTGGGCCCGGGGGACGACAGTTTCTCCCAGTTTTGAATCTCTAGAACTGCGTTGCCTGCTTTCTTGGAGTACGTTCTGATTCTGACGACAACTTTGCGAGAAACTATCAAAATCCCATTTTACAGATGGGACCCGCAGGCTCAGAGAGGTAACAGGATTTACCTGAGGCTAGATATTCACTCAGAATCCGTTGAGGGATTACGGATTGGGGCAGGGGATGTTGTAAACCCTTCGAGATTTTGCAAGCGTGTACAGGGGCCATTGAAGTGGAAGAAGAGACTAGGAAATTACATTCTCTTCTTACAGTTTGTCTTTCGTTAACTTTCGGGATCCTGGAGCCCTTCTTGCCTTTTGTACCGCCGATTTTTTCCGCTGAGATTCTCCCCTAACGTCAATAAGTACTGTGGAAGGTAGGTAGCTGTAAACCCTCTGTCTCACAGGGAAACACAACTTGTCAAGGGTTGCGTGAAGGAAACTTAAGTTGTACTAGACACTTTTTTTCCTGCAATAAAATAGCAGTCATTTTCCATATTCACTGAATAAAACCTCCTAGTTTGTTTTGTTGTGTCACTTCAGGATAATAGGGCAACAGCTGACCGCATGATGAGTAATATTTGTGTACTAATTACTCCCATCCATTCTCTTGAAAGCTTTGTTTATCACCGTTTAAGAGTGTAGCATCCCCACTTCTTCTTATCTGCTTAGGACAGGTGTCCTCAAACTACGGCCCAAGGACCACATGCGGGTGTTTTTGCCCGTTTGTTTTTTTACTTCAAAATAAAATATGTGCAGTGTGCATAGGAATTTGTTCATAGTTTTTTTTAAACTATAGTCTGCCCTCCAGCGGTCTGAGGGACAGTGAACTAGCCCCCTGTTTAAAAAGTGTGAGGACCCCTGGCTTAGGATTTTGCAGTATTTCAATTTTAAATATTGCTTGTATCAGCAAGCATTAATAATACTAAAATTATCAAGGACTTACTACTGTGTTAAGCATCTTATGTAGATTATCTCATTTCATCCTTATCACAATTTCTACATAGTTTTTAATTCCATTTTACATTTAAGAAAACTGAAAACTAGAGAAATTAGGTAATTGCTCAGTATTACATAGTTTTTAGATTTTAGAGTCCATATTTGAACTCAGATTAGACTCCAGAACCTTGAGTCCTAACCACAAACCTCGTTGTGTGTCGTATTGCAAATGGAAAGCATAAGCTAAAACTTCAGAATCCAAAAAATAAAATTACGGAGCATGTAAAAAGCAATGTAAATCCTAATCTTCAACTTCTTATATGATTGTAGTGAGCAAAAATATTTGTGTGTATTCATTTCATAGTAATTTTGGAATCTTTGCAATCTATATAGCCATTTTAGGATATGTGGCTAGCCATACCATTACCTACATTTTATCATTCTAAAGTAATTTGAGTTTTTGCTTGGGATTTTTTGAGGGAAACTTTGAGACCATATAGAATCTACAGATGGATGCATAGAAACAATATACCAATATTTAGTTAAATAGTGAAAGAAGTATTTCTTAACATACTTTATTTGCTGAATGAATTACTGAACACAAAGTTGTTAATTTATATATAACCTAATGTACCCCATGTTTTGAGGGGTAGGTCAGTGAACATATGTACCCAGGTGGCACAGTCAGTTATGCAAACCAGATACAAGGAGAGGAAGCAGTTACTATATTTAAAGATGAAAGTGTTCTGTCATGGGTTTATACCTTGATCTAACATAGTAGAAGTTGGGTTTCCTTTGTCAGAAATTAGACTGAGAAATGCAGCTTTTTCTTTGTAGGCCACCAAATGGCTGTTGTGAACCATTGCCAGTGCAGTCCGAGCTGCTGCATATTTTTAACCAAATTGAATCTCACCAGCCATGTCGGGGTGGGTGGATGGGTATGTATGTGTGTAACTAGTCCATGGCCTTCCCTAGTGTGCTTTTCCAGGAATCAACACTGTGTTCATTCACCAAACAAACCTACTATGTATCTGCCACTAGTGGCACAAATTAAAACACAATTTCTGGACTCTAGAGACTGACAGTTTAGTAAATGTGATATCATAATTAGCCATTTGATTTATTTTACTGGATACTTAGTGATAATGTAGCTTGTGTTTGTGTATGTGTTTGTCTTATTTGCTGGGTTGGGGAATCTCATGGTCTCTGAACTAGAATAAATCTCCCCACTTCCAGCTAAGGTTCCTGACCCTACTGTCTGGGTTACCTGTTCATATGCCAGGAGATGTCTGAAACCATAAGAGAAAACATGGTTTATATTCCTGGAGCGCACGTTTTACTTGAAGTCTTTTTTGGAAAAGTTGTTTTATTGTTCATAGTTTAAACCATATTAAAATAACTCTGATATATTATACATTCCAGTAGAACTTGTATCATTATTTAAAACTTCAGAAATATTTCATACTTATAACTATTTTATTAATAGGAAATATTCTAGACCCTATCCCAGCAAGGTACCCATTATTATCTTCTCTTACTTTAGAAGATACTTCAGTGAAATGTCTCAGAACATTTTACTTATGTTTTATTTCGTTAAAGCACTTAGCATTTTATTATAATTAGTTTCCACTACATCTTTTCTTTTACAGAATATATGTTATTTTAAAGCAGAAACATACTATATTTGCTCATAGCACAGTGCCTAGCTCATATGTGGTCACTGAGTACTTGGGGAATAACTGGCACGGGAATATGAACAAAAGGAAGTGTACTAATAAATTTATATTTATAAAATGGTAGGTAATTATGGTAAAATAGGTAGGTAAAGTGGGGATTTTATGAGGAAGGAATTGTGAATCTGGTTTTGAATGTTGGCGTGATTTGGCATAGCTAGCAGAAAAGAAGTAGAAGTAAACATAGACTAGGCTTTGTTTTGCTGGAAGAGGAAATTACCTGTTTTTGTTTTTGTCAAGGGCCCTATCTGTGATTGGGATTTCACATTTCTAGGAAGCCAAATTTCAATTCATTGAGCAAGTGATTTGTTAAAAAAATGTCTATTTTAGGAAGTTGGTTTCTGGTGCTGTGTGGTAGTTTGACAGAGAAAGAAGAGATATACAGTAAAGGAACTTCCCTTAGTAGCTCAGAAGTGAGGTGAATTGAGCCTGATTTGTTTCTCTGTCAGAATTACTAGCAATATTCTTTCGTATTATATGCTAAATAGGTAAGCTATAGAATAATCAAATGAAAGTTGGAATTTAGGAAGAAATAAATTAAAATGATTTTTCAGTATTATAAATGTACGAAATTGGGCTGGTGATAATTTTGATAAATTCTAATTAGTATTGAAGTAAAATAGTTGTTAAATGTAGAGGTGGAAAAGATATATCATTTGTAGCCTTGATGATCTATTTTCATTTAGGAACATTAGTAAACATTTATTATGATCCAGGTGATATCTATAAGATCAGTACATTAAATATTTAGTTGAATTTTATCTTTTACTTAAAGTTATTCTTTTTTTGCTTTACCAGTTAAACAAGAAGATTCACCGTCGCTTCTATGGCTGCCTCACAAACTTCACAAACTGTTGCATCTCACGTTCCTTTTGCAGATTTATGTTCAACTTTAGAACGAATACAGAAAAGTAAAGGACGTCCAGAAAAAATCAGACACTTCAGGGAATTTTTAGATTCTTGGAGAAAATTTCATGATGCCCTTCATAAGAACCAAAAAGATGTCACAGATTCTTTTTATCCAGCAATGAGACTAATTCTTCCTCAGCTAGAAAGAGAGAGAATGGCCTATGGAATCAAAGAAACTATGCTTGCTAAGCTTTATATTGAATTGCTTAATTTACCTAGAGAAGGAAAAGATGCCCTTAAACTTTTAAATTACAGAACACCCACTGGAACTCGTGGAGATGCTGGAGACTTTGCAATGATTGCATACTTTGTGTTGAGGCCAAGGTGTTTGAAGAAAGGAAGTTTAACTATACAGCAAGTAAATGACCTTTTAGACTCTGTTGCCAGCAATAATTCTGCTAAAAGAAAAGACCTAATAAAGAAGAGTCTTCTTCAACTTATAACTCAGAGTTCAGCACTTGAACAAAAGTGGCTTATACGGATGATCATAAAGGATTTAAAGCTTGGTGTTAGTCAGCAAACTATACTTTCTGTTTTTCATAACGATGCTGTTGAGTTGCATGGTGTCACCACAGATCTGGAAAAAGTCTGTAGGCAACTTCATGATCCTTCCGTAGGACTTAGTGATATTTCTATCACTTTATTTTCAGCCTTTAAACCAATGCTAGCTGCTATAGCAGATATTGAGCGCATTGAGAAGGACATGAAACACCAGAGTTTCTACATAGAAACCAAGCTAGATGGTGAGCGTATGCAAATGCACAAAGATGGGACTGACTATAAATACTTCTCCAGAAATGGATATAATTATACTGATCAGTTTGGTGCTTCTCCGGATGAAGGTTCTCTTTCCCCATTCATTCATAATGCATTCAAAACAGATATAGAAGTCTGTATTCTTGATGGTGAAATGATGGCCTACAACCCTAATACGCAAACTTTTATGCAAAAGGGGATTAAGTTTGATATTAAAAGAATGGTAGAAGATTCTGATCTGCAAACATGTTATTGTGTTTTTGATGTATTGATGGTTAATAATAAAAAGCTAGGACATGAGACCCTGAAAAAGAGGTATGAGATTCTTAGTAGTATTTTTACACCAATACCAGGTAGAATAGAAATAGTACAGAAAATACAAGCTCATACTAAGAATGAAGTAATTGATGCATTGAATGAAGCAATCGATAAAAGAGAAGAGGGTATCATGATAAAACATCCTCTATCCATTTACAAGCCAGACAAAAGAGGTGAAGGATGGTTAAAAATTAAACCAGAGTATGTCAGTGAACTAATGGATGAATTGGACATCTTAATTGTTGGAGGCTATTGGGGAAAAGGTTCACGGGGTGGGATGATGTCTCATTTTTTGTGTGCAGTAGCAGAGAAGCCCCCTCCTGGTGAAAAGCCATCTGTGTTTCATACTCTCTCTCGTGTTGGCTCTGGCTACACCATGAAAGAACTCTATGATCTAGGTTTGAAATTGGCCAGACATTGGAAGCCTTTTCATAAAAAAACTCCGCCATGTAGCATTTTATGTGGAACAGAAAGGCCAGAAGTATACATCGAACCTTGTAACTCTGTCATCGTTCAGGTTAAGGCAGCAGAGATCGTCCCTAGTGACATGTATAAAACTGGCTGCACATTGCGTTTTCCACGAATTGAAAAGATAAGAGATGACAAGGAGTGGCATGAATGCATGACTCTGGATGACTTAGAGCAACTTAGGGGGAAAGCATCTGGAAAGCTTGCATCTAAACACTTTCATGTAGGTATAGATGAAGAGCCACAGGAAAAAAAGCGGAAAGCTGCTCCAAAGATGAAGAAAGTTATTGGAATTATCGAACACTTAAAAGCACCTAATCTTTCTAATATAAACAAAGTTTCTAATATATTTGAAGATGTTGAGTTTTGTGTTATGAGTGGAACAGTCATTCATCCAAAGACTGACCTGGAGAATAGAATCGCAGAATTTGGGGGTTATATAGTACAAAATCCAGGCCCAGACACGTACTGTGTAATTGCAGGCTCTGAGAACATCAGGGTGAGAAACATAATTTCTTCAGATGAACATGATGTTGTCAAGCCTGAGTGGCTTTTAGAGTGTTTTAAGGCCAAAAGCTGTGTGCCATGGCAGCCTCGCTTTATGATTCATATGTGTCCATCAACAAAAAAACATTTTGCCCAAGAATATGATTGCTATGGTGATAGTTATTTTGTTGATACAGATTTGAACCAACTGAAGGAAGTATTCTCAGGAATAAAAGATTTTAAGGAACAGACTCCCGAAGAAATGTCTTCTGTGATTGCTGATTTAGAATATCGGTATTCCTGGGACCACTCTCCCCTCAGTATGTTTCGACGCCACACCATTTATTTGGACTTGTATACTGTTATTAATGATTTGAGTACCAAAACTGAGGGAACAAGATTAGCTATTAAAGCCTTGGAGCTTCAATTTCATGGAGCAAAAGTAGTTTCTCGTTTAGCTGAAGGAGTGTCTCATGTTATCATTGGGGATGATCGTAGTCGAGTTGCAAATTTTAAAGCTTTTAGAAGAAATTTTAAGAGAAAGTTTAAAATTCTAAAAGAAGATTGGGTAACTGATTCAATAGACAAATGTGAATTACAGGAGGAAAATCAATATTTGATTTAAAGCTGGTTTTCCTAGTGAAAACAGCCTCTGGCCTGGCAAATTCATTGCAGCAGATGGTAATGATAAAATAGTAAACTACATTTTATTTTTGTCTCTTAAAATCTATGCTTAAAAAGTATTATTAGATTTGGGAATTTTAACTTTAAATTATAATAATAATTTTAAGATTGAAAAGACACTGAATAGCCCAAAGCTAAGAAAGAAAATTCTCTTAGTAGTGTAGTATTTGATGATTTTTATAACCAAGATGAAATAAACAGTTTAAAGAAGAGTGTTTGTATAATATCCATGTAGAAATCTATAATTTTCACTCAAGTATTAAATACATTTAGAAACTTTTAAACTCATTAAAGGGATTGACCTTCTAAACAGTATTTTCTGAAGTCAAGTATAAAATGTTTTTTATCTAATAAAAGCATTGCAAAAATAAGGATAAAATTGTTATAATTGGACTTGTAAGAATGTCTCTTTATGTCAAGGCTAAAATGCCCCTTTTAAATATAAAATATAAAAAAAAATTATTAAGTTAAACCTTAAGTTTAAGGTCAAATGCATTAAAACCTTGTCAGTGATATTGTTAGCTAAATTAGGGAAGATGAATGAGACTTAATGATCTAAAAACTTAAAATTGAATTGGTTTGATTAAAAATAAATCTTGCAATTTTTAAAGTAGCCCACATATAATTTTTTGTCTGAAACAGAACATGTTTTAAAGAATTTTTATGTGAATTTCCAGTATAAATAAATAGCATTCACAAAAGTGATATTTCTAGCTATAATCATTGAGTTGGTGTCCACATGGCATGCATGCTGTAACTTACACTGAAGAGAAGTAAATTGCTACCTATGACTTTTTAAAATGACTTTTATAATTAGGTTACTTAAAGTCAATGTGTATAGTATATGTTATGTCTGAATTTATATACCAAGCTTTGTAATACAGCTTATGTATTTTCTTGACCATATTGAAATTGGTATGTGAGATACTGTGTGTAGATTATTTGAAAGTAATTGGAAACTTTATCCAAACAGTGGAGCAAATATATATGATTTTTATTATATCTCTTAATTTAAATAAAATATAAAATATAATATTAAAATACTTTCTTCTGTTCTATTTATTTTAAAACAATTCACAATAGTTATTTCAACAAATGATTTTATGGTGTCAATACAACATTTGACTGGTTGGAATCAGGTCTCTTTTTAAGGTCCTTTATATTTTGCATTACGGTATGAGCTTTATTAAAAATGTTAAATGTATATTTTTTATGTCTAATGAGAAAAATTACAACTACAGGAAAGTGTAGTAGGGAAAAAAGTCTGTAATGTTACTACCAAAGATAATAACATTTACTATTTTAGGTTATCAATGGTAAGGAAAGTATAAAATAAATACTGTAACAAATATGCATAATTCAAACTATAATACTTTATTTAATCAGCTATTCTCACTTAATGAATTGTGAAAATATTTAAAGGTCACTAAAATATACCTGCTTATTTTTAATTGCTGAACAATATTCCACTCAAATATCTGGTAATGTTTCTAGCTAGCCCATTATTGTTCAGATTTTGAGGTTATTTCAACATGTCACCCCCACATTTTTTTCTTTTCCTATTAAGCATAGAAGTAAATCTTTTACATTGTCTGTGTATACTAGTCCTATTAATTTCTTAGGCTATAGGCTACATTCCTAAAAGTGAAAGTACTGGCTCAAAGTTATGTATTTTTCAGTGACTTTTGATTTGAGTTGATAAATCCTGGCAAAATTTTTTTTTTTTAATTCCTCTCCTTTTCCTCATCTCTAAATGTTGTAGAGTTCAGTTGCTCAGTGCTGGACCTATTTTCTATTTTTATTCACACTATAAGTGTTCACTTCCTGTTACACAGCTTTACATTTACTGATAATTGCCACATTTAGTTAGCCCTGATTTCTTTTCAGAACTACTGTTCATCTATCCATATGATGTCTCTACATGAAGTCCAAGGGCCTCTCAAACTTCATATGCCTATAACTATTCTAAGAAGTTTTATTATAGAGAAATTAAACATGGGAAAGAGAATAGTATAATGAACCTGCATGTACACATTACCCAATTTCAACAATTGTTGATGATCAATCTTTAATATTTACATGTCTCCAGATTATTTTGAAGTAATCCTAGATCACATAATTTCAGCTGTAACTTTTTCACAATAGAGCCCTTGATTTCTCAAACAGACATGGTTTCTTCCAGTATTTCCCTTCTTACTAGTGCGTCTATTCAGCCAGGTGCTCAAGCTAAGAACCACAGAGTCATCCTAGACTCCATCTGTTCTCATACCTTCAATACATGGCAAATCTTGTCAGAGCTTCCAAATGTGTTTAGAGTATGACCTTTCACAACGCTTACCAATAGCCATCTGTGCTGCTCTTCCTGGGTTATTTCAGTGGCCTCCTCAATGACCTTCCTCCTCGTGCTCTAACTTCACTACTTTCTGTTTTCCAAAACATTTTTACTTTTAAATCAGATTGTGTTACTCCCTTGGTCAAAAAACTTGAACATGGCCCATTGTGCTTGGCCCTGCATTACCTAGCTTTGGTAGTGCCCAGCTTCATTTCCTACCACTTACCCCTTTGCTTACCACACTCCAGTCACACGAGCCTGTTTGCTTTTCCTTTGAACCGCAGTCAGGTCTCCTCATATTTACCCCACCCTACCACTTTCTATCTTGTTACTCTGCTTTCTTTTTTCCAAGGCACTGCATTTCCTACCTCTTTATATCCTACCATTAGCATAGAATGAATAAACTTGGTTAACTATTATATTTATGGAATAAATATTTTGAAGCAAACTGAAAAGCATACTTTGCTTTTATTCTCCAAAGCCATGCTTCCTTGCCAGAATGCAGGACGGCAAAAAAGAACTCCTCCACGTGCTGTATCTCTGATGACCTAGAACTATCTTCAAAGAGTTCATTCATTTCTTCAGGCTGAGGGCACCTTCTCTGAAAGTCAGGTGGCCAGATAAGGTGCTTCATACTTTTATTTTGCCTGGGATCTGAGTGAACAGGATTGTTTTGGGCCCTTGCAATCCTGACTTTTGGAGAAATATGTTGTGTTTAACTTAACATCTAATAGAGAATTCTTTCACCACTAGAGCTATTCTGTAAATTGCTACAGTATTCACTTTCAACTGGTATAATAAGTTCTTATTCTCTTTAATAATCATTTGGGTAAAAAGGTGAATAAGACAATCCCTGCCCTCAGGGGACTCACAGTGTACTGAAAGATAAAGATAATTGGAAAACAAAGATAAATGTTTCCTAATTAAAGGAATAAGGGATTGCACTGGAAAGCCATATGGTGAAGGGGAAAGAGTGCAAGGTTTCCAATCAAATTATCCTGGCTTAATTTCAGTTTGGCCACCAATTATCTGTGTTATTTTGAGCAATCACAACCTCTTTGAGTCTTAGTTCCTGAATTTTCAAAGGGAAATGACACCTGTCTCACCAAAATGTTTGAGGACTGAATTACAGTACCCAGCATAGAGTAAGGGCTCTCCAGCTTTTCGCTGCTAACCTTACCTGACCCTCTCCCACGGAGTTAACACAGAGAGGTTAGTAAGTGAGTAGATTCTGGAAAGAGAAGTAGAATTTTATCAGGCATAGGGTATGGAAGGATTTTCCAGGCAGAGGGGAAAATTTGGGGGAATATTTGTGAAATATTCAGATCTAAGGGTGAGGAAGAGATATAGGTAAATAGGGTAGGGTAGATTTTGAAAGGTCTTAACCGCCACATCACAGATTGTGGATTGTGTTTGGTGCTCATGATAAGTACATTGAAGAATTTTAAGCAAGATATTTTAGCCTCCTGTCTAAGGGCTTTATTAATTTAAATTTTTAAAATTTTAATCTTAGTTATTTTTAGACCATTTATTAAGGTATGAATGATATATGAAAAGCTGTACATATTTAATGTATACAATTTGATGAGTTTAGAGCTAAGTATACACCTGTGAGACCACCACAATCAGACCATAAACTTTCCCATCACCTCCAACAGTTACCCATTACTTACTGATTGAGTTTCCCCTCGCTTTCTGTTATTGAATCACAAACAGGAGTGCTTCCTGAATTCTAGGCTCTGTTCTAGTTCCTGATCAAATAGCAGCAATCAAAGTGGGAAGAAATTCCTGCCTTCATTGAGTTTACATTTTAGTGGGTCAGAAGGGAAAGAGAATGAGTAATGATTCCTTCTATTTCTTTAGAGACTGTTTCCCTCAGCATTTCAACAACCCTGTATTCTCTTGCTGATGTTTTTTTTCACATGCAAGGATTTCTAAGAATTGTCCAAACTAGTTTAATTTCCTAGCTTTTCACTCTTAAAATTATATATATGATTTTCTAATAAAGTCTTTGTACTCTTTTATCAGTACACCCCATAAATGTTAAGAGCTTGTTGGGGATTCTATTAAGGGAGTGCAGATACTTATACAGCTTTTGCCAAGAACGAAGGATAACTGTGTTCTGAAGTGATGTACTGGGAACATTGAAGGAAGAAGAGAATCCACACACCTAGTAATCTAGATTAACCAAGTAAACCCTGGTGACTGCTGAGTAACAGATATCATGGGGCAGTTGCCTTTGAAGGAACAAATATATATTTTAATATTTGAAATGTTTTGGAGTATAGAAAAATCATGGACATTTTCCCAATCATTTATTTTATTTTATTTTTATTTCAGAGTTCTACAGGGGCACAAACATTTTGGTTACCTAAATTGCTTTTGTACAATTTTGGAAAGAACCACAGCTTAGAATTTGAAACAACCAGAATTTTCATACATTGCTAATGGAAATGTAAAATGGTGGTATGACTTTGAAAAACTGGTAATGTTTAGTTATACATTTACTCTGTGACTCAGCAAATGTACTAGTTATCTGCACGAGAGAGAAGAAAATCTGTCTACAGAGTGATTGGTACAAGAATATTTGAAGAAGCTTTATTCATAGTAGCACCAAACTGGAAACAATCCATTTGCCTATCGACAGGAGAATGGATAAATAAATTATGGTATATTTATACAATAGAACTCTACTCAACAAACACAAAAGAATAACAACTGATGCAGACAATTGCGTGTGTGGATTCCCACCACGGAGCAACAGAAGCCAGATGCCAATGACCATACATATTGTATGATTCCATGCATAGCAAGTTCAGGAGCCGAGAAAACTAATCTATGGTGATAGACATCAGAACAGACTTGGCTCTGCAGAAAGGGATGAACTGGAAAGGAGCTTTCTGGAGTGATGGAAATTTATTTTGATTGGCATGTTGTTTACACAGATGTGTACATTTGTCCAAGCTCTTAAACTTGTGATTTGCTCATTTTACTCTGTATAAATTGTATTTCAATAAATTACTTAAATATTAAAAATAACTATTGATTTTACTAGTTACATAGAGGCAAAACATCCCCTTAATATACTTTTTAATTAATAATGTAAGAAGGAAAGCAATAAAATATGTCTAAGTAATGTTTAACTTAAGAAATGAGAGGACGATCCAATATTAAAAATATATATTATGGTATGTAACTGTATTAATAGATTAAAGGCAACAATTATAAATTGTTATGAAATTCAACAGCATTCTTTCTAAAAGACATAAAAGCAAAACTAAGTAAAATAAAAACAGACTTCTTAAATGTGATAATGCTTCAAAAAACTCCAGTAGCTTTTGGGATTTTACAATGATGATGCCAGTGGCAGCACAGATTTGAATCTCCACAAGTTCCCACATAAAACCTGAACAGAACTAAATAGCAACCAAAACCCCACAGACAATATTTACAACAGGACTAAGTGATGAGGTTTCCCCCAAAAGCCAAATATACAAATAGATGAGAACAAACAGGTAATCCATAAGACTTTCACGGTATTAGTTTTTGTGTGAAGAATGGAGAGATTGTGTAGGTGTCAGAGGGACCTGAGAAAAACAGAAACTCCGTATTCAGCAGGTATTTATTGGAAAGTACAGTGGGGAAGACAAAGCAGCAACTGAAACTGAAACTGGCTTTGTCCAATCTGGTAGCAGGTGGGGGAGAGAAGCCCAGCTGAACCCGCTGGGGCTGGCGCAGCCTCGCACCTGTGAATTCTCAGAAGCCAGCCGCTAGATACTTTCCAGGACAGGACCTCACACTGAAGATAAACTGCAGTGGAGTACAAAGTGAGCAAAATAGAGATGGTAGAGACAAAGCAAACAGTAGGTTCATGTAAAGGTAGGCAGGGAAACAGTCATGATTTTCAGAAAGCAAATCACCATGGTTTTGAAAGGCAATGGAAATGGGAGTTTTGTGAAATTAGAAAAGATACTGTAAACTACATTTTCTTCTAAACATTGAGAGAGGCTGAGTGCACCTAAATAAGAACAATCAGAAAGTATTGTGGCTAACTCTCAAAAAAATATGAATAAAAGAAAAATTGGAAGAACAACATCTCCACAGAGAATGAAACCATACAAGAAATGCCCTGTAAGCAGAATAAAACTGTAATCTATAATTGTAACCTGACATGATTTCAAAATAAGCTACAAGATTTAAAAAACAAACAAACAAAAAAACAAGATGTGAAAGAATAACATTTTGGAATAGAAAAACTCAGAAACAAGCTGACAGAACTCAGGAATTAGATATAAAGAAAAAAATCTATGTATTGTTGGAAACCTAACCCCATAGAAGTAATTGATGTGTTTGACTACAAAACATATTAAACTACATAAAATATTAAAGGTAGTTTGGTCTGTGTATGGTTAAGTCGCGGTTGGGTAAAGAAGAGGGCTGGGACTTCTTCAGCTGCCTTCTTGTTGACATTACTCTTTTCTGACCCTTTAAAAGGCCACATAACCTCCTGGTCCTTGATCGTAGGACAAAGAGGTGATATTTCCTACTGAACAACCTATGTCCTGCTGAATGATCACCAATCCCAGGTAGGACTTCTCATTCTCAGAGTCTCTTAGGTCTTTTCCAAATTCAACATTCTCCTACACCCAAGAGCCATTACTGGGAACCTTGAATTAATTTATTAGTGCACCTTTTATTTTCATAATGAGATCTTGAACTCGTATCAGTGATATGGTTGGTAGATGAGACTGACTGGGCAGCTGGTGGAGACATCCAGGGGAGGTGAAGGGATCACTACATATGGACTACAGTGGCTTTTCCAAGACGTGACTTTTCATTTCCATTAACCTTTGTTTTGGACATAGGAGATTCTTCTACCTTCTATAAAGACAGTTATCTTTCATAGATTTGAGGCTTTTGTTAATCTCTGGCGTTAATACATGTATGAACAAGCTACTCCCTACAAATGTATCTTCAAGATAAAGATCATCATGCTGTTTTTCCCACCATACAAACATGCTTCCGATCATTGATTGCCTTCTGTAAGCCCCATCTTATAGACAGAGTCTGTATGGAAATTCAGGAGCAGCATAGCATAGTGATTAAAGGCCAAACCCTAACATAACTCTAGCAGAGGGTTGTTACTTCAATAATAGCAAGTGTTTTGTGTTTTTATAACAGTGTTAGTATGCTTTCTGTTATGGGATATATAAGTGAGCCAAAATTCATGAATTCTTGAGAATCTAGTTGAAATTTTGTTACTCAGTGTGAATTAATGATGATAAAATAAAATGATGATAAAACAGGAGTAATGCTGTTTTTTTTGGATTTTCCTAATTGCTAATTAAGGAATATATACATGGCAGCCACTGTTAAATTTGAGGTGTACCTTTTCAAGAAATAAAAGGAAATTCAGTGAATAATACAGGTTTTCAAATTCTTTAAAAAATGTATATCATAGCATAATATTTAAGTGCAAAAATATCATTCAGTACTATGCATTCCCTAAATTCATGCTTTATATAATTTAAATGAATAAGATACATTCTTTTCCTTATGGCTCTAACAATTATTGGAGCAAGAATTTGGGGGGGTTTCTGAAACTAGAGTCCCAAAAGACAAGTTGGAGTCATTTTGCTAATGTTCTTCTGCATTCCATTCTGTAAAATATTTCCTTTTTGCTGAAATGTTGGTATTGTTAATAGCTGTAGATGCTGTGAGTCATGTAATTTAGTCTTAGGTGACAACAGGCAATGTAGACAACAGGCAATGCTAGCTTTAGGGTAGAGCATCATTTTTCATCCAGTCGTTTGGGGACCTCAGGGTTTACAAAGATGTTTCCAACTAAAGTTAATAATTGTTTTCGTATTTCTGGCTTCTTATATGAATTGATAAATATGATAACTAATATTTCATTTAAAATGGAGAAATTTGAAAGCCTCTGAACAGAAATTAAGCTCTTGTAATATTTGAGTCTGACAAGTGGCCTTGTGACTCATTTACTGAATCATATGGTCACTTAACTGAACACCCCTTGCTGACGTGGAGGCTAGGGGCCATTATTCAGTTTTGAATTGTTTTAATTCTTAGTTACATGTAACTTAATTTGTCTCATAAGATATCTGTAATAAAGGATGAAAAACAAGGTATGCTAAGATAAGCAAGTTAATATAAAGCATGTACATAATATTATAAATGCCTATCAAGATGATTGTTACCAGATTAACAACTTGTGTTCACCTGATCAAAATTCCCATATATCATGTTTTTTTCTAACAGTTCTAAAAACAATGTTGAACAAAAGGGAAACCATATCAAAAAATTATACCCAATTTGTCTTTTATTTATTAGTGATAGAATACTTGTTGTAACTCCAATGTATTTCTTTGTAGAACTGCACCTGTAAAAAACTCCAAACATTATCTCTAAGCACTTAGAGAAAAATTATGACCATTTTCAAAAAATAATCCACTTGTTTTTTTAAAAGTACAATTTTCAAAATTTAAAAGTCAGCAAATTATTTTAAAATATATTCTTCATGCTGGAACAAACAGTAAATTTTTAGCAAATATTCTAATATACAATAGTCTCCAGAATAAGATCTAGCATGCTATTTTAAAATTTCCACCAACAAGTCATGGCTACTTTTATAATTTATTTAATGAGAACTAAACTGTATTTACTTAATAAGAAATAAAATTGGACTTATATATTAGGAATATAGTTACTATTTTTGCATAGCAAGTCAACCACAAACTTAGTGCTGCTATAAACAGCCATTTTAATTGTGGTCAGGTATTCAGATTGGACATAGCAGGAATTTCTTGATGTGGTTCCATCATGTCTGAGGACTCAGCAGGGAATAGTCTCTCTCTCTCCTCATGTTGGCTTTGAAGAAGCAGGAAAAAACAGATCTCAGCCTCAAGGGACCAACTTCTAGCAGCAATCATGAAAGTAGGAAAGTGATGGCTCTCTATCCTTCAGATGAGAAAGAAGCAATAGAAAACTGACACACAGTTTTGGTTCCAGAAATGAGGTGCTTCATAACAAATATGGAAAAAATGACTTTGGAAATGGGTAGTGGGTAGAGTCTAGAAGAAAGCTGAAGAGCATGATAGAGGAAATTTAAATCCCAGACCAGACTGTTCATAGAAATCTGGATTTTAGAGCCTCCACCAATGAAAACTCAGAAAAAAGTGAGCGCTATATTATCAGAAACAGGGGGGGGGGAGCATTATTGTTATTTAGTAATAAAAAGCTTAGGGAAATTGTCTCCTGTGATTATGTAAAAAGCAGAACCTATAGGTGATGAATTTAGTTATATAGCTAAAGAGATTTTTTAAGCAAAGTGTTGATGATGCCACATGATATCTTGCTGCTTAAAGTAAAGTGTGGAAGGAGTTAAATCTGGTTTTGTCTGCTAAACAAAAAAGAACCACCAATTGATGATTTGGAAAATTCTCAGCATCTCCAGAAAGCAAAAGCTGCTGAAATTTGTACAGAATGCATAAAAAGCCTAAAATGTGATTATGCAAACTTTGCTTTAACCTCAGATTAAAAGATCAGATTATTTAATTTCTAAAAGATATACCTAAAAGATCATATTATTTAATTTCACAAAGGGTCCTATCAGATCCTCTCAATCAACCTATAGGGACTGTAGGAAGGTTAAGTATGTTGTCCCTAAGCCATCTCAGCAGGAGGAAGTAGAGGAACACTTACATTGCAAAGATCTATTGTGTGGCTTTTGTTTGATAGAGTGAACTCCATTGAAATCCTCAGGAGTACCATGAGGCTCCTGAGAAAATTATTTCAGCAGAAACACAGCCAGCTTGGACTAACAGGGACAGGAAGAATATAAAATGAAAGGAGGCTGAGGGACCAACAAAATTCTACTGGCAGGAAGCAGTCTTAGAAAGCTACTCAGCTTCATACATTTGCTTTCTTTCCTGAAAAAAGAAGGATGATTGGAGGGCAGAACCATGAGTCCAAAGGGTGGAGCAGAACCATGAGTCCAAAGGATGGAGCCAAGAGCCATAGAGAATGAATGATTCCCAAGCCTTGAAAGCTGTCAAGGAATGCTGAACATTTGTTTGGCTAGATTTCAAGACAAGAGACTCCTTCTACCTTCCAGTTCCCCTCCCTTTCAAAGGAAAATGTCTACAACTATTATCCTATGTCTGTCCTGCCATTGCATATAGGCTATGTTAGGGGCAGATAAACTCTCTTCAGTGTTAGGTCCACAGATGCAGAGCTGTATTTAACAGTTTACACCAGGTACCTGAACCTGGTTTTGGCAATGAGTTTTGTATTTTGCTGATAGTATAATGAGAAAAGACTTGGAAGGGAATGTATCCTTGGGGGTCAGGAGATAGACAGTGGTGGGCAGATTTTAAGGTGGTTCCCATGGTCCCTGCTCCTAGTGTTCACTCTCTCATAGAATCCCCTCCATTTATTTGGTTGTGGACAGGACCTGTGCTTTTCTTCCTATCAATAGAAGGTAAGGAGGTGATGGAATGTCACTCTGATGATTACATTACATTATGTAAGTCTCAATCTTACTAGTGACTTAGCAGTCTCCCTGCCACTCTTCCCCCCACCCCACCTGGGGATCTTTGATGGACTTAACGGTACATGGCACTTACTATGTTCAAGTTTGTGCCCTGGTCAAGTGTGGGGGTCTTGGCTTTGACACCTGTGGCCAGGAGATCACAGAGGCCACAGACATATTTGAGCAATATCTTTCCTTTGTTTCTGACCTCACAGATGACCCTGCAAGTCCCCAACCAGCTTGGCTGGGAGAATGACCACTATTTCTTGAGAAAGTGTGAACCGTCCTCTGGCCTGGTGACAGCAGCTCTCTATGGGCGGTTGTATGAGAGGGACTAGAAGAAGTGTGTGGTCTGCCGGGTGGACTCTGGCCATCACATGGACAGCCCTGCACTTCCACAGGCTGCAGCTCACAGCACTGGGACCATCCCTTCTGTCCTTGGGGACAGAAGCCCACTTCTGTGCCACCCGATCTCACCCTGGGAACCGCGGGAAGAAGTAGGAGAGACAGATTCCCTCAGTGTCTCTTCCTCTTAAACATCAGTTATTGAGACATTCTCTGGTATGTTCTACTCACATTTGCCTTTGTCAAGCCACATCTGCTTCTAATAAATCAGTACATAATTGGTTTTAAGAGCTAAAACAAAAATAAATGTCAGTTTATATTTTATATACCCCGCCCCCGAAAAAAGCATTCTCGCTCCTTGTTTATTTTTATAGCAGCAAGCTGCCACGGGTCCTACAGCTACAAGAAACAAAAAGTTGCCAACAACCATGAGAGTAGGGAAGCAGGTGCTTTCCCAATTGAGCTTCCAGATGAGAACACAACAATTGACAACTAGCACACTTCTCATCATACTCTATCTTTCTGAAGCCCTTCAATGATTAAATAAGGTAATGTCTGTCAAAGTACTCAGCAGTGTTTAGTGCATAAAAGGCACTAAAGAAATACCTCCTTTTTCTCCTTTATTTACTTTGTAAGGCCTACTGAAAGAAATCAAAATGTATTGAAATTCATTTATAACCCAAACTCAAACTAATTTTTTATTCTTAGCTCTCTCTGTTTAGCCAACTCCAGCCAAACTGACGTACTATGCTTTACCCTTTCAAATTCTATGAATATCCTGTTTCCTTTATCTGAAATGCCCTCTTTGAGCACATGCCATGATAATCCTCAAACTTCCAAATTTTACTCACCTCCAAGTCATAGATCACATGCCATTCTTATTCACAAAACTACTCTAGTAACCTAGTCATGATACCCTAGTCCTTTTTTCTACCACACCTGAATTAAGAATTATTTTGTGTTCCGTATAACTTTCTGCATCATAATTTATTTATCTACTATTGTCTTCGGTTTAGTTCTTTGAGGTTATGAATAACTGTATGAATTATTTATGCTTCAATGTATCTTGCATTTATTGATTGTTTCATAAATATCTTGGGAGTACACCTACACAGTCTTGCCCCACCCCATTTCTTTTTGAAATTTTCCTTCCTTTTTTATCTGTAGTACTACTGTTGGTTTTTTAGAGATTTAATACTGACACATATGAAATTAAGCATGTCCACTGCTGAAAACCTCTCTGCTTGAAAAGAAAACTTACATGACTCTGGAAACAATGAGCCTGGGTTAGAAGTCTGGCTTCTCTACTTGGGCAAGTTATGCAACTTTTCCATGCCTTAGTTTCCTCTTCTATAAAATAGGACAATAATGGTATCTGTTTTATAAAGTTGTTTGAGGGTTAAATGTATATGCATGTGGGTGCATCAAAATGATGCTTGGAATACTGTACTGTATCAGCAATTTTTGTACGCAGTGTGAGAAGAAAAAATGATAGGTGCAGAGGTGCTATCATATACAGTAATCAAAAAAGGTGAATCGGAGAAAAAATATATTTATAAGGGAAAAACCTTACAACAGGCATTATCAATCTTTTTTGTCCTTTCTTCCACACAATGGTTCACAACTGGGGATGATTTTTGCCCCCTCCAGATGGTAGAATCTGGACACTTTCTAATTGTCAAGACTGGAGTGGTGCTGGAAGCATCTAGTGAGCAGAGACCGGAACACTGCTAAATATCTTACAGTGAACAGAACAGCCCCACAACAATTAATTATCCAGACTAAAATGCTAATAGTACTGAGGTTGAGAAAACTTGCTCTAGAATCATCTTCAATGTAATGGGAAAGCACGGTTATTTCACTTGTTAGTGTCTCCTTTAGACCATGCATAATCACAGTGTTCCATTCATAAAACAAATGCTAATTCCTGCTCGCTTCCTTTAAAAGGGTTCATGTATGGGTTAATTAGTGTTTGCAAAGTCCTTTGAAGGTGTAAAGTCCTATGTAAATGCTACTTCTTATTAATTACCATTCTGGAAGAACTGTGCTGTGACCTTACTTGTTCACTAGTACAGCCAAGCCCCAAAGACCTGAGCAATACTGAATTATTTTGATAGGTTGGAACATTTATAATGAAAAAGATAGGCATCAGGGACCTAAGCCAATTTTAGATAGTTGGGATATGACTGTATATAAATTGGCTCATTAAGGTCAAGAAACTATATGTTTTGCTTTGGGATATTTTTGCTATATTAGAGTAAATTTCTTCTAATTTGGCAACGCTATATGTATGAGGGGGTGGTGGCAAGAATCCATAATACAAATTTAAATGATTACGAGGAAACAAAAATAATTCATAGAAATAAATTTCTATTATTTATATTTATAAACAGATTTTCTTTGGTCAATGAGTCACTGTGTTATTTGGAGTGTGTCCAATAAGACAAAGACAATAAAATGATTTATAAAAACCTTCAAAAAACAGGATTCTGCATGTGATATGATTTCTTTCTCTAGCTATGAACTGTTAATCATGTCCTATAAATATAATTTTATACTTTGTATAAATGTCTTTATATTTCAAGATACATTTCAAGATTGTGACATTTTTCTATTAGGGCACAGTCTAACCTGTAGATTTATATAACAATTATAAAATATATATATTATATTGTGTTCTGCTAGAATTTCTGTAGTGTTTTTTCTTAACATTAATCTGGATAAAGTATTTCTTGTTGACATATTGGGGTAAATCTAGATTGGGTGTCCCTATTGAGGCATAAGTCAGAGATCTGGAATTTGACTTTGTCAAATTCTGGTGGAACACATTCGCATATATGAATCAACTTCATGTCCATGTTGATGACATCCATTCCTGCATACCTAATTTTGGGAGTGAAATTTAGAAATAGAGAGCAGTGATAAGAGAGTTACTAGGAAAACCTGGAAGTTTGGCCAGGAAAATTTTTGGTGTGCATGACAGTGAAGAACTGACTGGTTGGGACACATAGCATTTTGTATGTTCATGAGATTTTTATTGTTATAGTCTAGTTATGGGCTTTCCTTTACTCACTCTCAATATTTCTCTACTTAGATCAGGTTCTCTTGACATAAGAGATAAGAGTCTTTCTGTAGAACCTTTTTATTTTCTAAATTCTATGGCCAATCTCTCAAATATTCTGTATCAATTATATCACCTTATCGTCTTTATATTGTTTCAGAGTTGAGATGTAATCCCTCTTTTATTCACGAATTAATTCAGCATAGATTTATTACAGACCTTCTATGTGCAAAAGCATGATGCTTGGCTCAGTATGAGTACAAATACTAGAAAATTCCTACACTTCTACTTTAGAAGGAGAGATACTGCAGTATGAGGAAATCTATTAAACTAAGCAGAGTGATAATAAATGTAACAAGTGTTCATATCTGGAAGATATTTTTTTCTGAGTGAGATGATATAGGGAAGGAAGTAGCATTTGAGTTGGTACTTAAAGGATAGAAAGGAATTGATAAGGATGGATCAGAAAAGGGCTTTTTGCTACAGTGTCAGATCATTTCAATTTTTTTTTTATGAGGAGGATTGAGCCTTATAAATGGTTTATTTTGTCTGCATATTCTCACTGCCTCCCCAAAAATTATTTTTGGTAATTGGAAATATTTGTTTTTGTTTTAGTAGGTTAACTTCATACAACAACTAAATGCAATACTTTTAATGCTTTCTTTCTCTCTTTACCTTTTTTAAATGTACTATCTATTTAGATCTCTACTATGGCCATATTGAAATTAGATACTACCCCACCATTTACTATCTCTCCTAGCTTACATTTTGATATAATATTCTTTACTTTTGGTTAACATCTAACAGAAAGTATATTCTACTTTCTATATACTCTCTCCCTATTTTTATAGTTGTATTATATGTAGCATTATTTATATTATATCTTTTTTATTTCTATGTTTTAGAATTTTTCAATGATTATTATTGTGCCAAAGCTCCTACAATCATTTCTTGGTGGATTGACACTTTTTTTTTTTGCTAAAGATTCATGAGGCAATACTTTTGGCAACAGGATGTCCAATTCTCCCTATTAGGTCTCTCACCTCATTTTTAAATATATTCCTAAATATTTAATATTATTTGATGCTATTGTGAAAGCTATTGCATCTTTGACTTGATTTTTGGCTTAACTGTTATTGACGTATATGAATGCCACTGATTTGTGTGCATTGATTTTATAACCTGAGAGTGTACTGAATTCACTTATCAATTTCAGGAGTTTTTGGTTGAATCCTTGGGACTTTTTAGATTTAATAGCATATTACCAGCATAGAGTGAGAGTTTGATCTCTTCTGCCCCCATTTGAACACACTTAATTCCCCTCTCCTGTCTGATTGCTCTGGCAAGGACTTCCAGCACAATGTTGAATAGAAGTTGAGATAGTGGGCAACCTTGTCTGATTCCAGTTCTAAGTGGGAATGCTTTCAATTTTTCCCATTCAGTAGCATATTGGCCATGGGTTTATCATATATGTCTTCAATAATTTTAAGATATGATTTGTCTATACCTATTTCATTAAGAATCTTTATCATAAACGTGTGCTGGATTTTGTCAAATTATTTTTCTGCATCTATTGAGAGAATCATATGGTCTTTGTTCTTGCTTTTATTTATGTGGCATATTGCATTTATATATTTGCATATGGTGAACCATCCTTGCATCTCTGGTATAAAGCCCACCTGTTCAAGATGAATTGTTTTTTTGATGTGCTGTTGAATTCAGTTTGCTAAGATTTTGCTGAGGATCTTTGTATCTATATTCATAAGTGATATTGGTCTATAGTTTTCTTTTTTTGTTGTATCCTTCCCCAGCTTTGGTATCAAAGTGATATTGGCTTCGTAGAACGAGTTGGAGAGGATACCACCCTTCTCATTGTTGTGGAATAATTTGTGCAGTATAGATGTGAGGTCTTCTTTATAAGTTTGGTAAAATTCAGGTGTGAATCCATCTGGTCCATAAATTTTTCTGTTGGAAATTTTTAATTGCTGCTTCAATTTCTGTGTTTGATATTGGTCTCTTTAGGAATTCTGTTTTTTCTGAATTGAGCCTAGGGAGGTAGTGTCTTTCTAAGAATTTCTCTTTTTCCTCTATGTTTTATTGTTTTGGGGCTTATAGATTTTTATAGTATTTAAAGAATATATATTATATTTCCATAATGTCTATAATGACCTCTCCTTTTTCATTTCTAATTCAGCTTATTAGAGTTCTTTTCTTTCTAGTTCTTGTCAATCTGCCTAGAGGACTGTGAATAAATTTTGTTTATCTTTTCAAAAACCCAACTTTTGCTTTTATTAATCTTCTGTATAGTTCTTTCATTCTCGATTTTATTTAGTTCTGTTCTGATCTTACTTATTTCTTTTCTTCTGCAAGATTTAGGACTGATTACTCTTCTGTTTCTATTTCCTTGAGATAGTTGATTAGTTTGTTGATATGTGAACTTTCTGTCTTGGGTGTGGGCATTTAATGCTATTAGTTTTCCTCTCAGGAATGCTTTTGCTGTATCTCACAGATTCTGATAACTTGTGTCCCCGTTATCACATATTTCGAAGAATCTTTTTTTTTTTTTGCAAAAACATATTTATTCTTTATTTTTAGATTATACATTTGAATTAATATTGTCCCAATTAGTGGCCCTTGAATGTCTAAACTAAACTGTTTTCCCCATGATTCCTTAGTGATCCACAAATGTATTGAAGCAATGAACTTAATTTTTTCTTTTTTTTCCTTTTTTTTTCTTTTTTTTTATTTCGGCATATTATAGGGGTACAGATTTTAAGGTTTCAATAAATGCCCATTTCTCCCCCTCCCCCCACAAGTCTGAGTCTCCAGCATGACCATCCCCCAGATGGTGCACATCTGACTCATTATATATGTATATACCCACCCCCCTCTCCACTGCCCAATACCCTATTACTGTAGTACTTATGTGACCACTTAGGTGCTGTTCAGTTAATACCAATTTGCTGGTGAGTATACGTGGTGCTTGTTTTTCCATTCTTGGGAAACTTCACTTAATAGTATGGGTTCCAGCTCTAACCAGGAAAATATAAGATGTGCTATATCACCATTGTTTCTTAGAGCTGAATAGTACTCCATGGTATACATATACCACATTTTATTAATCCATTCTTGGATTGATGGGCACTTGGGCTGTTTCCACAGCCTTGCAATTATGAATTGTGCTGCTATAAACATTCAAGTACAGGTGTCTTTTTTGTAGAGTGTCACTGGATCATTTGGGTAGATGCCCAGCAATGGGATTGCTGGATCAAATGGTAGATTCACTTGTATCGCTTTAAGGTATCTCCATATTGCTTTCCACAGAGGTTGAACTAATTTGCAGTCCCACCAGCAGTGTAGGAGTATAGAATTTTTTTATTTCCATCTTGATTTCTTCATTTATGAAGTAATCATTTAGTAGGAGGTTGTTTAATTTTCACGTTTTTGTGTAGAAATGTGTGTTTCTGTTAGGGTTGATTTCTACTTTTACTCCACTGTGATCTGAGAAGGTAAATGGTATGATTTCTATTTTTTTAAATTTCTTGAGATTTACTTTGTGTCCTAGGATATGGTCAATCTTAGAGAATGTCCCATGAGCTGATGAGAAGAACGTATATTCAGTGGATTTTGGGTAGAATGTCCTGTAGATGTTAGTCAGACCCAGTTGTTCCAAGGTTTTGTTTAAGTCGATTATTTCTTTATTAATTTTCTGTTTGGAGGATCTGTCTTGTGCCGTCAGTGGGGTATTGAAATCTCCGGTGATTATGGAGTTGCTATTAATCCATTTGCTTAGATCCAGTAAGGTTAGCTTTATGAAACTGGGTGCACCTAAGTTGGGTGCATATATATTTAAAATTGTTATCTCTTCTTGTTGAAATGTGCCCTTCACCATTATATAATGACCCTCTTTGTCTTTCACTACTTTTGTTGGTTTAAAAACTAAATCGTCTGAAATTAGAACTGCCACGCCAGCCTTCTTTTGGCTTCCACTTGCCTGGAATACTGATCTCCACCCTTTTACTTTTAGTCTGTATGCATCTTTGCAGGTTAGATGTGTTTCCTGAAGACAGCATAGACTTGGCCTGTATTTTCTTATCCATTCAGCCAGCCTATGTCTCTTGAGTGGAGAGTTTAAGCCATTCACATTTATTGAGAGAACTGATAGGTAAGGTAGATTACTGTTCATTCTGTTGGGTTGGATGTTGTTGCTTTGATTTCTGTCTTGAGCCATTGTATTATCTGGCCTTTAATCTTTGGGTTTTGGTTGATTTTATATTCGTGAGTTTCTATTATGGTGTTCCGTGCGTAACACTGTTTTGAGTACTTCTTGTAGGGCTGGTCTTGTCTTGGTGAATTCTCTGAGACTTTGCTTGTCTGAGAATGTCTTTATTTCTCCTTAATAGATGAAGCTTAGTTTTGCAGGGAATAAGATTCTAGGGTGGGCATTGTTTTGTTTCAGAAGAGTGAGAATGGGGCCCCAGTCTCTCCTTGCTTGTAAAGTCTCATTAGAGAAGTCTGGTGTTATTCAAATTGGCTTTCCCTTGTATGTCACTTGCTTCTTTTGTCTTACAGCTCTTAGAAGGGCCTCTTTAGTTGATATTTTGGTCAGTCTGATGACTGCATGTCGTGACATCTTTCTGTTTGCATTGAATCTCCCAGGGGTCCTCTGAGCTTCTTGAACTTGTATATCGAGATTTTGAGCAAGGCCTGGGAAATTTTCCTCTATTATATCTTCAAATAGCTTGTCCAACCCTTGGGTGTTGTCCTCTTCCCCTTATGGTAACCCTATGACCCTCACATTAGGTTTCTTCACATAATCCCACATGTCATGTAGGCTTTGCTCTTTTCTGTTGTTTCTCTGCTCTATCTCTGTGATGGTTTTATTAAGTTGGAGGGTGTTATCTTCAATCTCTGAGATTCTTTCTTCTGTTTGATCTACCCTGTTCTTGAACTTTCCACTGTATTTTGTAGTTCCCTGAATTGATTCTTCATTTCCAGGAGTTCGATTAAACTTTTCTTCATTGTGTCTATTTCTTTTGTGAACTTTTGTTCTAGGTCCTGGAGGCTTTTTGTGGTTTCTTTGTGTTGGTTATTGAGTTGTTGTTGCAGCTCGGTGAGTGTTCTTAAAATCCACATACGAAATTCCTCTTCTGTCATTTTGGTTGCCTGATTTTGGTTGGTGTCTGTTTCTAGGGGGCTGGTGCTCCTCTTTGGGGGTGTGTTTTCCGTTTGGTTCTTCATATTTCCTGAGTTCCTTTGCTGATTTCTTCCCATGTCGATCAGCTGTTGTTTCTTTCCTTTAGGTTTTTGTTTGGGTATTCACACGCCTTGTTTAGTTTCTGAGCCGTTAGGTGGTGTCTGCGGGTGAGATTCGATCACTCCCTGTATGATGAATCAGTGGGTGCCATGAAAAGGCTGTGCAGGATGCCGTCCCTGTCAGTAGGTGGCGCTTGCTTAGAGGAACAGGCTATGCTGTTGTTTTTGTGTCCTGTTATCAGCTCTTGTTCTGGGCGGAGTTGAGTTGGGTAGGCCTGCCCTCAGGCACCACCAATGCCGTTAGCAGGGGTCAAAGTTCTGCTCTCTGCTTCCAGGAAAAGCTGTCGGGGCGGGGTTGGAATGGTCCCACTCAGCCAGAAAGTCTGGGTGTGGGGGTGAGGCTGTCTGAGACCCGCAGTCTGGAGCGGGCCTCGCTTCTTTCCACCCTCCCCAACTCCACAGCTACTCCTGGGCCTCTGCCAGCAGGCCAGACCACATGCCACCAGGCCTCCCCGGATTGTGATGCCGGCGGGGAGGTTCCCTGTGCAGCAACACTGCCTGGGCTGGGCGCACGGCCTCCCTTTGGTGGGAGGGTTGCCCTCTAGGACCCTGATCTGCCCCTAGAGGCACACACACCTCAGCAGGCTGTTCACAAATATCCCTTCTGTGCCCCGGGCAATGCTAGACCTCAGTGCACGGGATCTGATCTGCAGGTCTAACCTCTGGGTCTCAGTGTTCAAGCTGTATCCCCACCAGGGATTGGAGTTCCGGTCTCAATTCACCCACAGGGAGCCCAAGCTGTGTCTGTGTCTGTTAGCCTCTAAGTTGGCACCATTCTCCTGGGAACACCGTGCCAGCAGCACCTGGGAGGGCTGGCGGGTAGGGAGCTCACAGTCTGAGTTCCCCTTAGTCAGCTGTAGGGTCCCAAAAGGGAAGGTCCCATTCCCTGGAGGTGCCTCCGGCTGGTGGCTGTATTGTCTCTCTGGGCAGCTGCAGGTAGGGTTGGCGCAGGGGAGAAGGAGGCAATATGGTGCCTGCTGTGTGGCTCAGGTCTGGGCTCCCGGAGGTGCCCCAAGGGATTTGGGAGTCTGGTGCCGCGTCCACTACAGGCTCACTGCTAGCTGGCGGCGGCCATCTCTGGGCTGGTGTCCGCAGGTCTCTCCACCTGCTGGGGAGCCCACCAGCAGTCCCAAATGCAGGGGAGGGGAAAGGTGATTTATCCACCTACCCTTGCAGCTGGTCCCTGGGCTGCTCCGGCGGTGTCAGCTTCCAGTTTTCCTCTGCAGCCTCCTCCCGTGGAGTCTCCCTGGCTCTCAGGTACCCCTCCTTCGGGCCCTTGTCTGCTGTATGCTCGCCTTCTTGCTTCTTTTTTTCTAATTTCTGCTAGAATCTGTCTTTTCTGCAGAGACACTCTTTCTGGCGGTGTTTCTCGTCCACCATCTTGATAGTTCTCTCTCGAAGAATCTTTTGATTACCATCTGGATCTTTTCCTTGACCCAATAGTCATCTGTGACAGATAGTTTAATTTTCATGGCTTTGTGAAATGGTGAGTGTTTCTGTTGTAATGGATCTCTAATTTTATTCCACTGTGGTCTGAGAAGATGCATGGTATAATTTCTATTTTTCAAAATTTGTTGAGCTCTGATTTGTGGCCCAGGATGTGATTTATTTTAGAGAAATTTCCATGAGCTGATGAGTAGAATGTACATTCAGTTTTATTTGGGTGAAATGTTCTGTCGGTGTCTGTTAGACACCTTTGTTCTAGAGCTCTGTTTAAGTCCATTGTTCCTTTTATTATTTTCTGCTTGGAGAATCTATCTGTCCAGTTCAGTCAGTAGGATGTTGAAGACCCCAGCTACTATGGCATTGCTGTTTATCATGCTATTTATATCAAACAGAGTTTGCTTTATGTATCTGGACACTCCTGGGTTGGATTGAATAAATATTAAGAATTGTTAAGTCTTGTTGTAGGATTTTCCCTCCACCACTATATAGTGACCATCTTTGTCTTTATTTATTATATTGTTTTAAACTTTATGTTACTGATATAAGAATAGCTACCCCAGCTTTCTTTTGGTTTCCATTTGCCTGGGAGTTTGTTTTCCCCTTGATCTTGAATCTGAAAGTGTCTTTGTGGCTAAGATGCATTTCCTGGAGACAGTAAACACTTGGCTTGTGTTTTTTTATCCACTCATCCAGTCTCTGTCTATTCAGTGGATAATGCAAGCCATTCACATTTATTGAGTGAAATGATATTTGGTGTAGATTTCTGTTCATACTGTTGGATCAATTTTTATTGTTTTGTTTTATTTCTTTCGTCATTGTGGAATCAGGGATCTGAACTTTAACTCTTGAATGATTTCACATTGGTGAATATCTATTGCATTGTTCAGTGTATAAGACAGGTCTGAATATTTACTGCAGAGCAGCTCTGGTCTTCACAATTTCCATCAGTCATTGCTTGTCCGTGAAAGTCTTTGTTTTTCCCTCATATGAGAAGCTTACTTTTGCCGGGTAAAGAATTCTATGTTTGCTATGATTCCATTTCAGAAGATTGAGGATGGGTCCCCAGTTCCTTCTAGCTTGTAAGGTTTCAGTTGAAAAGTATGAAGTTAGTCTGATAGGTTTTCCTTTGTAGGTTATCTACTGTTTTCAGCTTAATGCTCTAAGAATTGCCAATTTCATATTTACTTTGGCTAGCCTAATAACTATATGATGTGGTTATTGCCTTTTTACATTAAGTTTCCCAGGAGTTCTGTGTGTTTCTGGTACCTGTATATCTAGATTTCTGGCCAGGCCAATTAAGTTTTTCTCCATTATTCAGAGAAATAGAATTTCCAGAGCTTGTGTATTTTCTTTTTCTCTCTCAGGGATGCCTATAATTCTTATGTTTTGTTTCTTTACATAATGCCACATTTCTTGTATGTTTTGTTCTTGTCTCTTGCTTCTGTGTTCTTTTTCTTCTTCTGATTTGTTTAGCACATAGACATTATCTTCAAGCTCTGAGGGTCTTTCCTCTGTGTGATCCAACCTATTCTTATTTTTTTTTTTTATTTAATTTTTTTTTTTGAAACAGAGTCTCACTTTGTTGCCTAGGCCAGAGTGAGTGCCATGGCATCAGCCTAGCTCACAGCAACCTCAAACTCCTGGGCTCAAGCGATCCTTCTGTCTCAGCCTCCCAAGTAGCTGGGACTACAGGCATGAGCCACCATGCCCGGCTAATTTTTTCTATATATATTAGTTGGCCAATTAGTTTGTATTTATAGTAGAGACGGGGTCTCGCTCTTGCTCAGGCTGGTTTCGAACTCCCGACCTCGAGCTATCCGCCCGCCTCGGCCTCCCAGAGAGCTAGGATTACAGGCGTGAGCCACCGCGCCCGGCCTAGCCACCGCGCCCGGCCCCAACCTATTCTTAAGGCTTTCCACTGTGTTTTGTAGTTCTTTGAATGCCTCTTTCATTTTTGGTATTTCTGTTTGGTTCTTTTGTAATATTTCAATTTCTTTGGAAAATTTTTCATTCATTTCCTGTATTGTTCTTGTGACTTCCTTGTGTTAGGTTTCTATTTTCTCTTCAATTCCAATGAGTTTTCTTACAACCTGTATTCAGAATTCTTCTTCTGTATTTTTAATCATTTCATTTAAGTTGGTATTCATTGTTAAGGATCTAGTGATTTCTTTGGGGGATGATTTTTTGCTCTGATCTTTCATGTTATCTGTGTTCTTTCACTGATTCTTTCTCACCAGCCTTCTTGGTTGAGAACTGGGGATGCTGGGACTCATTAATTGTCCTATCTCCAAGTCCCCAAGGGTCATTCCTTGACAGTGCAGGAGAGAGGCATGCTGGTCCTGTATTGCGTTAAGGATATTTTAGCAAGTTGGATTACCACTGACCTGTTGTCTTCACCTCTTGCCAGTGGAGATGAGTGAGTTTGGTGCCCAGCTTAAGCTCCAAGCTGGAGGATTGTAATTGTGGATATAACTCCACTGCTTTCTGATAGGTAGAGATGGAAATCATTGTGTTAAGCTATGGGATTGCACTCTCTGTTGTTGATTGTAGTTTGTATTAAGGAGCCAGTTACTGAGGTAATCTGTTATCTCTGTGGCAGGCTCTTGTCCCCCCCCACCCCGATTGGGTATATGAATACCTTGATCTTTGAGAGGAGTCTTGCCACTCCCAAGGTTTGCTTGGGCCCTATTCCCCCTAAAGGTGGGGGTGTAAGCATGAAGCATGATAGATTGCAGCTGGTGTGTGCAAGCCTGGGTGCATGTGCTTCTATGGTTTCTTGAACTGCTGGTGGGGAGAGCTGCTGATAAGTTTTTCAGGGCTGTTACACCACACTTGGAGGGATATTCCTGATGGGAGGGGTCAATTGGTACAATTGCTGAGGTCTCTGGACAGGTTTTTCTTTCCCTGTCTACAAATCCCAATGCTGGCAGCCACCTCGCAACAATTTAGATGGAATTGGAGACCATTATCCTAAGTGAAGTATCTAAAGAATGGAAAAGCAAATGCCACATGTATTTGCTATTTAATTGGAACTAACTGATGAGCACACATGTGCACAGAGGAAAGTAAAACTTAATATTATAGAAATCAAGCAAGGCATAGGGTGAGGAGGGGATGGGTGAAAACCTTCCACATAAGTGCAATGAACACTATATGGTTGATGGGCACACTTAAAAAGCTGACTCAAGCACAAAAAAAGTGATCCACAATCGACCAAAAACATTTGTACCCCCATAATATTTTGAAATAGTAAAAAAAGGAAATGTTTAAATACATAAATACCCACCTTTGTGTTGCAGATGCCTACAGTATTCAATACAATAACATGGCATACAGGTTTGTAACCTACAAGCAACAGGTTTTACCATATAGCCTAGGTGTGTAGTAGAGTGTACCATCTAGGTTTGTGTAGGTACACTCCATGATGTTTGTACAATGACAACATTGCCAAATAATGTTTCTCAGAATGTATCCCCATTTAAGCAATGCATGACTGTATTTAAAGAGAATAAGATTTATTCTTTTTCTTTGCATACTCATTTGAATCTTCTACATTTTGTACCATGTTTATGTATTATTTATTAAACCTAGGAAGGACCAACAAATAAGAAATACTTATTTACACTAATAGCTATGATTACCATAGTTCTTAGAGTTCTAGAATGTATGTCACATTGTAGGAAACATTGCCCTTCCCTTATTATCAAATTTGGTTATTCGATATGTAGAAATTTAAAAAATAACTTTTAAAAATGATATCAAAATATTCTTGTTTATTAAAAATAACACAAATGAACAACAAAGCTATTTTAAACACATAGAAGTTCTGTTAGGGTTAAGGGATATCATCTAACCAAAGCAGCTCAGATGAAGATTTGCCTATATTCTTGACACATTTTTGTCATTATTAAATTTATCTGGGATTCACAATTGACATGAGAATAAGCTAAACTCAAACTATGTTTTGCCTTTGTTTTTCAAGAACAAGTATAATTCTATGAAATTAATCATAATAGAGATTCATTGCTTCTTTCCTTGTTATTATTGCATTGATGATGAACACAATTGAATATTGGTACTTGTACTGTAATTACAAATAAAAAGGTAAGATGTAGTATATTCAAAATGGATAGTCTAGATTGATGATGAGATGAGAAATTAAAGAGCATGATATGCGCCAAATGGATTCAGTCTCCACTCTGCACGATGTCTTTCTCTGGCCAGCGTCACCGGAGGAAATGCTTGGCTAAGATAATTTCCTTCTTTATAATCTGTCTCCAAATGAATGTTCTCCAACTTATATTGGTTTTTCTATAATATAAATTTATTAATTGAAGGAGTTCCCTTTTATATGTGCAAAACTCCAATGTAAAATCAGTCTGAAGTTTTTTCAATATGGAAATTTAGTTATGTTTTTCTTATAATATTTTCTCCTAAGAATAAGTTAATTAGACGATAATCAGCAAAATGCTTTTCCAGACAATCTGTTAACAACCAGGCACAAATGCCTGCCTTAACAGCTGCCAGATTGTGATTCACTGAACAGCACAATAAATTTCAACCTTATTGGATTTTGTTAATTAGTGTAAATGAGATCACGGTAAAGGCAGTTGCTAATTATCAGTTACCATCAAATACCTGATGGGAGAGGTGGAGATGATATGCATAATTTTAATCATATTCTTTTATTTGAACATAGTGAGGATGAGGGAATTATAGTTTTCCTGATCTAGTTCTTGGTTAGCATCTCTGTTTAAAATTAAATTCCATATATATGGAAAGAAGTATATACAAGGATGTTTACTGCAGCAGGGAAAAATTGGGAACAATCTACATAGTTGAGTAACAAGGAACACTTCATATGATCTATGATATGCAGCCATTAAAATACTGAGGGATATTTAATGACATGTGATAGATGCAAAACAGTTGATACAGTATGTAATTTTCAAAACCATATTTAAATGCATGGAAAAATATAACCTTTTAGATCATATATCAAAATGTGAACACTGATTATATGTAAATAGAGTAATTGTGGATACTTTTTTTCTTTGTGTTTTTCTGAGTTTTTCTAGCACTTTTGTACTGAGGGAAAAGGTAACAAAATAGAACTGGTATGAACTTAAAAAAGAGATTCTGGGCACTAACATTGTACACTGAAATCAGAAATCTTATTTTGCTCTCCAAGTGGCATTCAAAAGATATGACCAAATTGTTTTTGGCCCATTTTAATTGTTCATGTATATATTTCTTTCTTATTTCTTTTTATTTTTTTTTACTTCAGCATATTATGGGTGTACAAATGTTAAGGTTACGTATATTGCCCATGCCCCTCCTCCCCCCTCAAGTCAGAGCTTCAAGCATGACCATCCCCCAAACGTTGCATATCTCACTCATTGTGTTTGTTTATACCCATCCCCTCCTCCCCTGTCCTACCCGTAAAACACCCGATAAATGTTATTCCTATATGTCCACTGAGGTGTTGATCCATTAATACCAATTTGCTGGTGAGTACATATGGTGCTTGTTTTTCCATTCTTGAGATACTTCATTTAGTAGAATGGGTTCCAGCTCTACCCAGGAAAATACAAGAGGTGCTATGTCACCTCCTTCACTTATTTCACACGCTTTTACTGAGGGGAAAGTATAAGTTATGCTTTCAATCTAAGTGTAAGTTTTCGGGTATAATCTAGTTCATTGATAGAGTGACTGACGCCAAATAGAGATTGGAGTATCATAGAACTTCACTCATTCCTCTGTGTGATGAAGTTTAATGTAAAAATGATTACTAGGCACTGTCTGTGGGGTAGAATTTTATGAGAATGAGCCTTCACATACACATTTTTTTCTACTTTCTTTAAAATAAGGCACTGATTTTATAGTATAATATATTGGAATAAATAAGAGGTAAAAATTCAGCAGGTGTCCCTTGTGCCAAGGACAGAAATTACAAAGTATGAATTATGAAGCTAGCAACCTATATCAAATGCATTGTAACCAAATAATATGATACTTGGTGTTCAGTCCTCTCTAAGGAACCTTTAGGACAAACTTAAAGACTAAATACAGTTTATCATTCCTAACCCCTCTGTAAATCATAAATCTTTCTTGAAGATTGTCCCTGTTAAGGGAAACAAACAAAAATCAGAAGAGAGTGAGAGAGTGAGAGCACATGCACTTAGGAAAAAAAATGCTTTGGGACTGAGAAACCAGAGAACATCATTTCCTGGTGACGAAAGATACCCTTTGTTCATCAATAATCTCCATCTCCCACACACCATTGCCTTCTCTTCAACACTCAAATTATGTGTCAGTATCTCAATGTGATATCTAGTCATCGGGCTCCCTACTGGCACAGCTTCCTCATCAGTTTACAATAAATCGTTTCTGGAAAAATATAGGAAATATCACGTTTTGCTACTTTTACCCTTGCCTGTGTTCACAGAGTTTCAGGAGCACCCTTGCCCCACCTCTCTACCTGCAAATTGTCCATCGTATTGTACAGGGCTCATTCCTGAGCTTACCTGCTCCATTCACCACCACCCCCAATCTTTCTGTTCTCTGAACTCTGATTGTGTTTTTAGCATAAATTGTACAATTTGGTACTTATTCTCTGCTTTATTATAGTAGTCTTAATAGTTCCTTCAGGGAACTTTAGTCTTTTACCTAATTCTTAGATCCTCCCTTTAATCATAATTTATATAGTATACATTAAATATTAATACATTGACATATTGACTAGATATTGTACTATGAAACTTTTATGTTTTTATTTTTGTCTTAGTAGCATTTTAATAAAAATATAGGCAGTAATGGTGCTGAAAAGTCAGTAAGTAAATATTGCTCTATAGAATTGCTGATGAGTAATTATAGAATTGATAGATTTCAATAGATATTTAGGAAAAAAGGAAGAAGCTCCATGATAGGACAATAATGTCTAATTTCAAAGGAAAAACCTCCCAGGCTAACTGAGAATAGGCAGAGGGAGGAACTGAAATTACCTTTAGAAAATATCAAAAAACCAAGTGCAGAAACTAGATGATTTAACACGTTTGGGGGTGGGGCCTCAAGATTATTAATAACAGGAAGCACCTGCTGCCAGTTTTAGGTTGTAGTATAGTGGTTATGTGCTTGGACTCCGGAGTCTGCGTGCCTGAGTAATATTGCCATCTGGGTGACCTTGGGATATTAATTTACTAAAAAAACCATATGATTTCAGGCTGTTAACTTAGTAGCTCTGAGCTTAAGTACACTTCTAGGTAAAATTGTGATAATACAGGGCCTCCCTCATGGGATTGTGATGAAGATTATGAGTCACTATTTGTCAAGAACTTAAGATAGTTGCTTGGTACCAGAGACAGATACATTTATGTAGGACCTGCAGTTTATACAATTTTATGACCCTTCTACAAGAAAATTTTAAAAATTAGGAATGTGCAATTAAATATGAGATTAGGTGATATCCCTGGAAAAGGAAGAGTAAAAACCTCAACAATCCTCTCCTTCATAGAAGCAAGAAGAACATAGGTAACTTGTCAACATGAACTTCTAGCACTTCAGTAATTAACTAAAGGCTTGCAACAATTCAGGGAACATTTATTTAAGAAAAACAGCTGAATCTTGCTAAGAGTGGTGAGCTTTGTGGTGTCTTAACTGCCTGTTCCTGTCTCCTCTTCCTAATTCCATGGAAGCTTTGGAAGCCAGCAGCCCACATAATTTTGTAGAGTTGTTCCCCAAACTTCCTGTGGTAGTTTTATTCATATTTTAGAACAAGAAGAAACTGAGGGTTGGGGAGTTAAAATCTTGCTTTACTGTATGGAAAAGGGAAAAAGACCAATGTTATGGAGGAGAAACTTGGCAGATACTACCTTAGCCAATGATCAAAGTAAAATCAGCAGCAATAAACCGTGTTGATAGGATGGACCCTTCGATACCACTTTAGGTGGTGAGGCTAGAATTACACTTTAGCCCTGTGTTATTTCTCCCAAAAGCTCATAATGTGAGTCTAACCTTGAGAAAAACATAAGACAAATTCCAATAGAGGAACACTCTGCATAATGCCTGATCAGTACTCCCCAAAACTGTCAAAGTCATCAAACAAGGAAAGTCTAAGAAACTGTTGCAGCCGAGAGGAGCCTAAGGAGACATGAAGAATAATTGTAATGTTGTATTCCAGGTGGGATATGTAATAGAAAACACATTTAGGTAAAAACTAAGAAAGTTCAAATAAAGCATGAACTTTAGTTAACAGTAATGCATCAATACTGGTTCATTAACTGTGACAATTAAGACTCTTTTTTTATGGTACCATGGTAATGTAAAATATTAGTAGGGGATACTGGGTATGGGGTTTATAGGAACTCTCTATACTATCTTTGCACCTTTTCTTTAAATATGAAACTTTTCTAAAATCTGAAAAACCTTTACTTTAAAAGTCTGCCTTAAAGAACATAGTGTGTGGTGGAACTGAGATTCAAACTCATGTTCTTTGAATTATGTGAAGATACTGTGTTAGTGCCCTGGAGATGCCCTGACCAAATACCACAGCCTGGGTGGCTTAAAGAATAGAAATTTATTTTATCACAATTCTGGAGGGTGGATAGAGATCTAAGACCAAGGTGTCAGCAGGTCTGGTTTTACCTGAAACTTCTCCTTGACTTACGGATGGTCACCTTCTCACTGTGTTCTCACCTGGTCTTTCCTCTGTGTGTGTGCATCCAGGATGTCTCTTTGTGTGTCCAAATTTCCTCTGGTAAGGACACCAGTCATATCGGATGAGGTCCCACCCCAATAATTATCTCATTTTAACTTCACTTTTATTTATTTATTTTAGAGATAGGGTCTGCTCTGACACCCAGACTGATACAAAGTGGTACTATCATAGCTCACTGCAGCCTCAAACTCCTGGGCCAAAACGATCTTCCTGCTTCAGCCTCCTAAGTATCTGAAACTACAAGTGGGAGCCACCATGCCTATTGAATTTTTTTCTTATTTTTTGTAGAGATGGGGTCTTGCTATGTTGCTCAGGCTGGTATCAAACTCCTGGTCTCAAGTGATTTTTCCACGTTGGCCTCCCAAAGTGCTGGGAGTACAGGAGTGAGCCACTGACTGAGCTTGGGTTTTCATTACCTCTTTAAAGACCCTATCTCCAAATAAAGTCACATTCTGAGGTATGTGGGGGTTAGGGCTTCAATATATGAATTTTGGAGAAACATCTCTCAGCCCATCACCAGTACTTTCCAAATTTGGGATAAAACCATATATATTTAAGAATTATCTTGAGTACGATTCCATTTTACATTTTAAATGGGGTGGATGATGCTTTTGGCAGCTCCAACTGTGTGAGACTCTTAGCTGGAGCTGTAGGCCCCTGCATTCCATCACCTGTAAGGCACTGGTAGCCTCTGCCTGGCATTGGCCGCTCAGCCTACCACCCTCAGACCCCATATTTTCCCCTTTCCTTCTGTGACCAGCTTTCTCTCTCCTCTTATTTTATCCTTATTAGGTATCTCAGCCCTTGCCTGCACACAGTGAGTCTAACAATGTCCTTTTCTCCTCCTCCCAGCCTTCTTCTTTTTGAGATTCTTATAGTTTAGTTATAAGATTTTTATTTTTGTTCCCTTTTAAAAGTCAGTATATACCAGCAGTTTTAAAAACACTTATAGCAATGTTGGTGGCATTTTAATCATAATGTAAACTTCTTTGTGTTCTCTTATCCTACGTCTTGGGTGCCCATCCAAAAAGTCACTATTAGCCATTTTTAGAGTGGGCTAGTGGTAGCAGGTGGGTACCCTTTTCTATTGTTCTAACTTTGTTGGAAATTATGGCTACAAAAGAATGGGAATAGGAAATATAAAAAGGTTAAAAGATTTAAAATAATCAATAAGAATTTGAACTGAAAATGTTTTAGTTAAGCTTTAAAATTATGTTATATAAATAAATTACATGGGCTTGCATGAACTGTAAGCTTTCTCTAAACATCTAAAGGATTTTCAAAGAGGGAAGATATCTATAATTAAAGTGGTGAATCTTTAAATAAGTGGTAGTTAAATTATGTAGAAGCTCTTGAAGAACTTGCTGGAAATAAAGATGAGGTAAGGAGTTAGGGTATATAAATAGCTAATAATATATATATGATGGCTGTCTGGAAAGTATCCAGCCCTTGTTAATATATTACATGGCTGGATACTTTCCAGACAGCCCTCGTATATACACACACACATATACATATGTATGTACATATACATATGCACATATACTTTTTTGTTTGGTTTGGTATGGTTTTCAGACATTAGCTATATTAAAAATAACTACAAGTATATTATACAAGTGATAACAGAATAGATAAAATATCTTGGAATCATAGAGTTCTAGGGAGACCTAGTAATCATATAAATTCTTTCTCTTACTTCAATAAATAAGAAAATCTGGAGACCTAGGACACCTGAGACTCAGAGATATTATATACATTTCTCAATAGTAACAAACAAACATATTTACAAACCGAAATGTGTTCCATATTATAAGTACAATAGCCAAATGAAAGGAAGAGAGATTGAACTAAACTCAATTTGAATATGTGGCCAATTTTACAAGAGAAAAAAATCAATATAAATATTGTAGTGTTTCCTACGCCTCCTCAGAAATACACAGATGTGCACTGATTCCATGAAGTTGATTTACTGTCTGATATTAGCTAACTGTGCTAGATTCAGGATGGCTGTACATTCCTTGAGATTCCTGTTGAAAGGAAGAATCCATTTCTCCTTCCCTGGACCTTGGCTAGGAAGGATGCTGGCCTTGACTGATATGATGGAAGTGACAACATTCCAGTGTTATACTTGGCCTGTGGAAGGGCTGGCAGCTTCTGCCTTGATCTTGGAATCTAAACCATCATGTAAGATGTCCAACTGCCCTGCTGAAAAGACCATCTAATCAGGTCCTGAAAATGCAGAATGAAGAGAGATCCAGATGGGTTCAGCCTTCCAACCATTACTCTTCAGATGTGCACATGAAGCCATCTGGGATCCTTTAGCTGGATGCCAGCTGCCAGCTGAACACCACCAGGTGACCTCAGTCAATGCCCGCCTGAATTCCTGGCTTATGAAGTCGTAAGACAGAGTGAAATTATTGTTGTTTAAAGGCACTAAAATTTGAGAGTATTTGTTATGCAACAAAAGATGACTAGAATACCATACTTTGGATCAATTTAGGAAGAGATACAACATTCATTTCAGGAAATGGCTGTTTTTACCAAAACATCCTAATTCAGCTAAGTATATTAAGTCAAAGTGTAATTACGAAGTACTTAAGATTCAACCAGAGGCCATCAGACACCTAGCAACTGATAGGCACAGATTATGTTTGTCTTTAACTTCCCGGACATAATTGTACTCTGGGTCGTTGCTACTGAAAGTGTGGCCCGTCTCCCAGCACCGAAATCCTCACTGGGAGGTGGTTAGAAGGTGAGATCTTTGGCCCCACCTTAGACCCATCGCGTCAGAAGCTGCATTTTAAGGAGATCCCTGATGATTCACGCGCACTGTAAACATTGAGAAGTACTAGTCTAGATGGTTTTATTAGAAGGCGTGGGAGTTTATATAAATAAATGTGGGAGGAACAGTCTTACTTTTATTGCAGAGTGCTTCTTCTACACTGTGTGGACTGTGGTTAAATTTAAAGGGAAAATCGTTCACATTCATTTCCTTTCCTTTCTAGTCTGGCAATGATGGTTTCTAGTTTGGGGTCACTTTGTTTTCTTCCAATATCGAGTTGTTGTTACAGGCAGAATGTCTTCACAAATATTTAAGAATAGGATAGTATTCTTTCAAACTGGGGCATGTATTACATGTGTATTCAAAGTAGAACTTAATTAGATGGGTAAAATACATAAACCTGTTTTACCAGCTCTTTGAAAATACATTATTTTGTTACATTGTAGGCTAGTGGGAAAGTGGACCCGACAGACATGTTATTACATGTGGAATCATTAAACAGTTTTTATTTCGAGTGCTGGCAAAAGGTATCTGGAGAAGAGTAACTAAATCCATCGACAGGAAAAGGTGACTTCCGCGGGCAGACTGGCAGCCCGGGGGCCATTCCATGGACAGCGTCCCACTGTTGCCACCTTGTGGCCAAGTGTGAATTTTCTTCTTCTAGCCTTGCTGTCTTAATACTCGTTTGGTATGCTTGTCTTTCAATAATTCAGCAAAGTTAAATCTCTTGGACAGAACTGGGGCTAAAAGCGACTGACAGTCTCACACGTGGTTTCCTGGTGGGCAGTGAACTCATCCTGAGCAAAGGAGGAGGGAGAGTTGGATGGATCCTGGGATGCAGGTTGGTCCTCAGCTATTTGGAGGGAGATGCTCTGGCGGGAGGTGGCCCAGGCTCAGGCCACCAAAACTGCTCATAAGGAGGGACTGGACGGAAGGGAATAATTAAGGCCATCTGAGTGGCACCAACAATGCATTTGTAATGACAAAGCCCTTCCAAGTCCAGTGAGAACAGTGTATTCTTCCCGCAGCATCTCGGGTTCCAGGAGAACAGGGAACCCCCTTTCTTCACACCACATTCCCACAGCCTGGTGACTGGCACAGAGCTCAACAGACGAATTTGGTCATTCGCTGACTGTCAGGAAGAATGGGACTTACCAGACAGTAAGGAAATTGAAACCTGGAGCAAGATTGCAGGCTAGTCAAGTGGAAGACAGGAGGAAGAATATCACCAGCAGACCAGCAACACGGGAAAGGAAGGCTGTGCCAGGCAAAATTTCGGCTGGCAACCCCACCCCGTGCCAGAGAAAAGGACCTAGTTGCCATCTGGGTTTGTTTTCCAAGGGTCAGGAGGGTCTTTGGGTAGAAAGAGGAGTGTTTTGCCTTGCCCTCTTTTCATCTTTTGCTGTTTTTCCATATGGCCTGTGGAAGCCCAAGCTACAATTCATATTTTTACCATGTCATGCAATATATTATTTCCAGTAACATCTGTATTCGCTCAGAATGGATCTTATATTTTATCCCTTTCCCTAAGCCCAGCTGCAGTGCCCCTTCTCCCTCTGAAAACACAGCAACTTACAAGGAGTAGGTTTTACTATTTGTTATATTTCCATGTGTTTATGATCAAAACAATCAGTTCTCATGTATAAGTAAAAAGTAACAGAAGGAAAAATAATTAGAAACTGTAAAAGTATGGCTTATATAAATTGTATATGTTGAGGTATTAGTCTACAGATCAAGTAATACTGTGGTTTGTGAGAAACATGAAGGAGGTGGTTTCAGTGTGAATCACAGAAGAGATTTTTTTTTTTTTTTTTGAGACAGAGTCTCACTTTGTTGTCCAGGGTAGAGTGAGTGCCGTGGCGTCAGCCTAGCTCACAGCAACCTCAAACTCCTGGGCTCAAGCGATCCTCCTGCCTCAGCCTCCCTAGTAGCTGGGACTACAGGCATGCGCCACCATGCCCGGCTAATTTTTTTTATATATATATATATCAGTTGGCCAATTAATTTCTTTCTATTTATAGTAGAGACGGGGTCTCACTCTTGCTCAGGCTGGTTTTGAACTCCTGACCTTGAGCAATCCGCCCGCCTCGGCCTCCCAAGAGCTAGGATTACAGGCGTGAGTCACAGCGCCCGGCCAGAAGAGATTTTTAAAAAGATAAAAGAGGATTTTCTTCATAAGAGTTAACTAAAGGTAAGCAAGGTGCATATATATTCTTCAATATATATTTATTAAGCACCAACTGTGTGCCAGGTGCTGCATAGCTGCTGGAGATTAAATGGTGCTCAAGAAAATGAAAAGGCTTATCTTTGTTCTATCAGACCTTGAGGAACAGCATAGAAAATTGACAGAGAAATTGCAATAAAGTGTGAGAATATTTACTGGGGAAACACGAGGAAGTGGTACGTAAGTAGGTTGGGAACAGTGATAGGTGAGGATGCGACTTGGGTGGAGAAAGAGGGTCCCAGAAAAAGGGAGCAGCACCACAGACACTGTTGAGCATTTTCACTTCTGTCCCAAAGGCCGTGGTCAGTCCGCAAGGGTTTGTCAGAGGGGAGCGTCACATTCCGTTTGGCATGCTAGACAGGGAGGAAGAGGAGGGAGACAGGGTTACCTGCTTATAGCTACTTGTTTTCTGTCCTTCAGGAATTGAAGTGGGTATGCCCCAGGAGACAGAAGCCTTGGTGGTATATGGCATCACCTGCCTCTTATTTAGTGTCTGTTTTCTTTAGAAATTAACACTGGGTTTTCATTCAGTTTAATTCCAACAGTTGAACATTTTTTTCCCTTTTTTCTAGCTCTTTCTTGGCCTTCAGTGAAAATAATCATATCTAACATTTGTGGAGCACCAACATGTGCAAGCTACTGTGTGTTCTTATGTGATGTTCACAACAGTCCTTTGAAGAGGTGCTGTCTCCGTGTTTCACGTGGGACATTTGAGGCCTGGAGAAGTCATGGAACTTGAACAAGCTCACTCAGTAAATGGAGTACCGAGGTCTCTCTGGCTCCATGGCCCGTGCTCTTACCCCGTGGACTAGAGGAGCCTCCCAGAGCTATGCAGGAAGCACGAGGGTGGAGAGGGAGACAGAGTGTGTCAGATGGAGCGGTCAGCATGCAGGACAAAGGATCAGAGTTTTTTATTTTTTATATTTTGGAGACAGAGTCTCGCTCTGTTGCCCAGGCTAGAGTGCTGTGGCATCAGCCTGGCTTACAGCAACCTCAAACTCTTGGGCTCAAGTAATTCTTGTGTGTCAGCCTCCGAGTAAGGATTGAAGTTTTAACTTCACAGAACGGTGAGCACTTAGTTCTCCCCTGCTTCATCCCGGGAGTTCCTTAAGGATTTGTTATAAAGGGATAAGAACCAGATTTGCTGATAGAACTTTTTGCCAGGGGAGCACCTATAGTTCCTCCTCCTACAAATAGTTCTTCGTGGGAAATGGTCATTTAGAGTGTGTGACCTCTTTGCTGGTGTCTCAACACACTGCAGGACAGTGGTTCTTGTCTTGAAAACAATTATCTTAACATCCACAGTCCCTATGCGCTTAAGTACTCTCTATCCTCACTGCTCCAGGTGTGGCTCATAGACTAACTGCATTGACATCTCCTGGGAGCTTGTTAAAAACAGTGAACCTCAGGCCCACTGCAGGCCTTCCGCGTGAGGATCCTCTTTGCAGCAAGATCACAGGATGTTTGCATGCACAATGGAGTGTGGGGGACACCATGCTAAATCTTTCAAAATCCTCATCAGTGATCTGCACACACATGGCCTGCTAGTCAAATATTAATAAAATGCAAATTCTCAAGCTCTGCAAGAAAACATACTAAATGAGAAACTCTGGAAATAAGACCTAGAACTCTGCATTTAAAAAAGTTATCTACACAATTCTGATGCACAGCCATATATTAACCCCTGATTAGGGAAAGGGAAAGCTCCATTTTTGCATAATCACGTACAATACAATTGTCCTTCTCACAGAATATTTGGAGTGAAAATGTCACACAATTAGGTCTCATTTTATTTCTGAATATATTTACAGGCTCATTCAAATATGATGTTAAGAATATTTTGCAAATATTTAGGAACATTCTAAAGTTCCTCTAGGAAAATATATTGCATAGGTTCTTTTGTGTAATAAATATTGTAGTCTTGAGACTATTTACTTGGTCTTTATAATTGTCATTATTCATATAACAATCAGAGAAAGCTCTGATGCCCATTTAAATTCACAGTGTGCTTGACTTTTTAAGATACTTAATCATGGAGTTTTACCATGTGCAAATACTAAATAGAAATTGTGGAAAATCAGTGTTTTAAAATTTTTCATTTATATTAAGTCATTACATCTGAGGATTTTCACATCAACAAATGAAAGTATAATAAGAAAGGCACAAAAGCAAATGAAACATGTTTTTGTTTATTAGTAGCTCCAGAACTGATGGTTTCAAGAGGAGACTATTATTCTGTTGCCTTTTGTATAATGTAGGCCATGATGTTTGACTGCTTGATTTGAGATGTTTGCACATGATTCTGAACAGTAGTATTACCTAAGGGAAAACTTTGTTTTCTATTCAAGGCTCAGGATGGTACTGTCTTCCATTGTGTCACATGAAATTACATGTTCATTAAAATTGGGCCATCACTGAAATAAAATGGGTATTTTCTTCAGTATTAGAAGTGTCTGTGTTAATATATTAAGCTTTGGTATTACATTGTGAGTGGACTAGTTATTACGTAAGAAACTGCAGCAATTCTGTTGTAGAGAACGACTTAGATGTGAACCTATGTTAGGTTTCATTAGCCTGTTCACTTTCTTATGTTCAAATGTTTGGAATCCTTCATACATAGTTTTGAGGTTCTAATATTTCAATTGCAATGGTTCAATACATACCTAGAAGTCAGATGCTTGTCTTGCATAAATACAGAGGGTTTTCTGACATTCTCATCACCACTTCTTCTTACCTGTACTAATACAAAACACAATTCCATGTCAGGGTCTACATTCCAATTTCAGATATAAACGAGATCGCCACTAGGTGGGAAAAACAATGTGCTTTCGGAGTACTTTGTAGCTTATTGGGAATTGGGCATCTAAGATTAAGTTTCCTGTATGGCATGTGCAGATGGCTTGGCAGAAATGCCTGGCTGCACCACCACCCACATCCTGTCCATCATTCTGTGTTGTGGCCGGAGGCAGTTGCCCTCGACAGTCCACACATTCAAGTCCCTCGGCACGAAGGTGTGACCATGTCACTAGCTCTCCAGTAGAATGTGGGCTGATGTTGTGTGTAGCATTTCCTGGACGAAGACTTTTTAAAAGCAGACCCTGTGTTCACTTCCTTTCCCCTCCCACTCTCTAGAAGAACCGCAGATGGAAGGAAGCTTGTCCCTGAATTAACACAAAGGAGAAAGATGTCTGGCACCTGGGAATACCCATTTTGGGCAGTTTCTTTGATTGAGAAATAAACTTCTATTGTGTGGAGCTATTATCCTTTAGAGACTCTTTATTATCACAGCTTAGCCTCTTATTATTAAAATGGGAAGAGTGAGTTGGTGTGGAATAAAAACTCTTCTTAGAGGCCAGGTGAGGGTGGCACAACAGGGGTGGACTCCTCTGTTCACATGCACCTGAGGCTCGTGCTCAGTTTCAGTAAGGGCTATGGCGTTGACTTTGATGTTATATCAATTGGGTTTTTTTGCCCAAAGTCTAAATAGTAAATAAATGTAGTTATTTAGCCATTTATTTTACAATAAAATATTTATTGAGTCTGACTATGTACCCAATCAGCGCATGCTGGGGCATAAGGAAGAATGTCAACAGGAACAAGACCAGCTCCTGGCCCTCGAGGCCCTCTGGCCAAGGTTTGGGTGAATAGACTGAGGAGGGGCAGAGAGTTTAGGTGAAACACATTATCACAATAGAATGTGATAAGTGCTATCCTAGAAGTATGACCAGAAAACTGGGAAAACCTAGGAAAGACCAGGATTTTGCTTGAAAGTAATGGAGAATGATTCACCAGCTGCCAAATTTCAGTGCTTAGGATGGATAAATCAGATAGTTTTATGACTGAGGATACTTTTACTAAGCAAGAAGAATTATAATAATTGCAACAAGTGGATGAAATTAGAATACTTAGCTTTAAATACTTGAAAGTATTTTATAAGTTGGAAATTAGAGAGCAGATAGTGCAGAAGAAGGTGGTAATCAATTGTTCATGGCTTAACGGTTAGACTTTAGACAGGTCCTTGAAGAGGGGTTTCGTTCCCGTGCTGCCAATAGAAATGAGACTTATCTCAACAGGAATGCACAGATACAAAAATTCCTCATCTTTGGTGTTATGGATTTTATTAGCACACTCATTCTGATATTTTTATAACCAAACATTTGCTTGTCATGTTTCACACTAGATTTTGAGGATATAGCAAGATGTCATCATACATGAGTAGAAGTCAGCTGCCTAACTTGCATAATTGCCAAAAATTCACTGACATTTCAATTATTAGCTGGAGGACTATTATCTAATGAAAATTCTACCTACATATCTATTCAATGATAAGCTAAAAAAATTGAAATTTCTCAAATAAAATTCTGTGGTGCTATTTTTACATAAAGTTGGATATCTCACCACCAAATGATATGTACCCAATATTAATAAAATGAAGGCATTGGTCAAACAGTCAAGATTTTACAAAAATATTAATTCATTGTTAACTCAATTTCTTCTATTCCTTTCTTGCTTATCCACATGTAGAAGAGAACATAGAACAGAATTAGTGCTTATAAAAAAGGACGAAACAAGAAAAAATATAAAGGAATATAAAGTAGTTACATATGCACAGATGAAATCTTCATTGTATGCTATTAACTCTGAATTTAGAAGAGCTTTTATTAAAAAGTCAAGGCAAGTCTGACACTGTATGAGTAAATCTGACCTAGATATAATGAATCAGGTAATAAAGACCTGAAATTTCAAACTAAAGGCATTTTCCATTTAGCCTTCATTTAAGGGTCAATTCTCAGCAAGCTCCTATCCAGGCAACCCAGCTCTAACCAGCACAAATATGCAGAATAAAGGGCGAGGTGAGGAAGTGTCACCATGGAAATTTTGTGCATGGAGCCAAAGAACAGGCAAGGAAGGCCGACATGCCATGGAAGGGCAACGGCAGAAGAGAGAGGACACCTTATGAAGGGCAGGCATTTGGGAAAGGAACGAAATATCTTTGTTGAGTCCCTGTGCTACGTTGCATGGTACATGGGAGATTTTCATACAGTCTCATTTATTTCTCACGTGGCTCTGCAGGGCAAACTGCACTGCCTGCTGCAACTCCAACCCACGCTGACTCTACTGTATACACCGCACAGAGGTGACTTGCAGAAGGCACAGAGTAACAGTGCACATGACAACACCCTCGTCATATGTATAGGACTGGTGACATTCATGGCACTGTGGGGCTGAAGGACAAGTTAGAGATTATTTAATCCAATAATTTCATTTTAAATTTATTCACCCATTAGAAAATCATGTCAGCTATACCTTTGAGATCCGATCCTCCTTCCCACCACCAAGACCACTGTTTTCAGCCTTTGGTACCCACCTGGACTGCAGTGACTGAGATGGCTTCTGATTGGTTTTCCTCTTCCATTCTTGGCCCCTTATCTATTTTTTGCACACCACCTGTGTATTGCTTGTCAAATGTAAATCTGAGCACTTCTCTCTTCTGAACATAATTATCCAATGATCTTTGCATCCAACACAGAGCAAATAGAAAATAATATACAAATGCTTACTGTGTCCTCTAAAATCCTGTCTCAAGGCCATTTGGACCTCTCTCTGATCTTATGTCTAACATGCCCAGACTCAGAGGTGCAGCACGCCAGCTTTTTGCTGTCACAGGGATGTGCCTGGTACACTCCCACCTGAGAGCGGTGTAGATGTGGCAGATGTGAGAGAGAATCTAAGGCCAAAATCATTCTAAGATTTTGGTTCACAGCAACTGAGTTAATGATGATGCCTTTATTCAGATGGGGAAGGAGTAGTTTCTTTTTAAAATTTTATTAGGGAAAAGTTTAAACATAATCAAAATTAGAAATGATAGTAGAATCAAAAATCACATAGTCATGATCCAGCAATAGCAATCATCAACTCACTGAGATCCTTGTTTCTTCTGAACCTCAATTCAGTTCTGTTCCCTCCACCTACCACACCACGATCCCAGGCTGTATATTATGTTTTTATCATTTATTTTGTGTTATAGGAAATATTCTTTTAAAACAACCACAGTAATGGCATCACCCCTAAAAAATGAGCAATAATGTTCTAATACTATCAAATATTCATTCAATGTTTAAATTAAGAGGAGTAGTATGATAAGTCATGGGCAATCAAAATTTTGCTTTAGATATATTATCTTGTGGAAGCTTACTGGAAACCTAAAAAGAGATGTCAAATAAGGAGGTGATCGTAGAATTTGGAGTTTGGGGAGAGATGTGATTTTTTGAGGTCAGGAACACATAGACATTGAAGATATTTAAAACTAGGATTTTGGACAAGATCCTGTATGGAGTGAGTGTTCAGGGATTAAGCCTGGAGATATTTGACATGTAGGGAATGGGAAGAGGAGGAAGACACAGGATGAAAAATTAAAAAAATAATAAAACCCAGAGAGGATAAATGATTTGGCTAACATCACACCACAATTCCTTTGTTAGTTTGGAAATTAGATGACATAGTGACACCACCATTGATTGCCAGGTACTGTGATCTCCAGAAAGGGAGTGATTCCTTGGTGATGTTAGAGAATGACTCAGTACAGGAAAAGCACAGAATTGCGGAACCTACTGAGGGGTAATATTAATAATAACATCTCCACAATACGGCATGTGTTGGGGCCGATCTAGAACATTATCAATTGTTCTGCTTCTTGTCTTTTGTCTTGGAGAAGTGATGCTACTAATGCTTATCTAAGAAGTCAAAGCAAGATTTTAGGAACAAGTAGAAAACTATTGTCTATAATCAAAAGTTTAAGGGCAAGAGGGCTTCAGAACAATAGGATGTCAGGTGTGCTAGCATGGAAATATCTTAGATTTCACAATTCTCTTTTATATTTGAATTTTAAACCTGTGTCACTGGGTGGATTTTGTCTTTTGAGGCAGGAAAATGGATGTATGACCATATAGTTCCATTAGGATTTGTAGCTGTGATGGCAAAAGAGAGCTTATTACACAAGCCCTAACCTCTGGAGAATTGTGGTCTAGAGGACATGGAAGGAAAGATCACAGGAGATGACAGCTCTTTATCATCAGAAGTCTGTTCCAGTGAGGTCATCGAAAGCATCAGTTATTCAGGAATTTTAAACCTGGAAATTAGTTATTAATATGATATTGTCTTTGCTGAGAACACTGATTGTTAGCATTAACAAATCAGGAAGAAGAATTGTTTGGTATTTTAGCAGATGTTTTCCCAAAATATGTACCCAAATCTGGAAAGTAAGTACAAGGACACAGTGTCTGACACAAAAACAAATCAATCAAATTTATTGTAAGATATCACCCTACTTCGTATTTATACAGCACCTTCTTTCTGACAAATTCAAGTTGGTTGGCTAATCACATTAGGTTCTGTTCTTCAGCAAAGCTAGAATATTAACGAATAAAAAAGGAAGAGATTGATCCTATTCTCCAGGGTGTCTGCTATATGGCTGTAGGGCGGGACAAAATATAGGAATTACTACTGATCCCAGACATACCTGGATTACTGACCTCACTCAGCAATTTGCAAACTGTCTGACTCTGAATAGAAAATTACACTCTCTGTGCCCCAGCAGACTCATTTGTAATACCTCCATTGTGGGGTCGTTGTCAGATTTAAAATTAATACTTACGCCTAGCTGGACACATGTAACTCTTAAACATATGCTAACATATTGAAGGTGATCCAATTGTTAAAATAAAAATTTGGCCACATTTTGCACTCCTCTGTGAGCTATGCCTCTTGACCGTGTAGGATAGTGCCCACTGAGAGAAGCAACTTCCGTCTCTCCTGTTATTTATTTATTTATTTAAGAGACAGAGTCTCACTCTGTTGCCCAGCCTGGAGTGCAGTGGTGTCATCAGAGCTCACTGCAGCCTAGAACTCTTGGGATCAAGAAATGCTCCTTACTCAGCCTCCTAAAAAGCTGAGACTACAGGCATACATCACCATGCTATTTTTTTTTTTTTTTTTTGTAGAGACAAGATCTCACCATTTTGCCCTGGTTGATCTCAAACTGCTGGTCTTAAGTGATTCTCCCACCTTAGCCTCCCAAAGTGCTGGGATTACAGGTGTGAGACACCATGGCAGACTGACACATTTTCTCCTCTTTTACTCTAGAAAACTGAATTCTATTCCTCTTCCAACCAAAAAAAAAAAAAAAAAAAAAAAAAAACAAACCCTGAAGTTACTATGAAAGTAAGCATAAGAGTTGGTAAAATAGCTAATGAAAGAAAAATAAAAGGAAAAATTTACCAACTCTTACCTCCATTCCCATATCTACCAATGACATATTTTAGGTTGTGTCTCAATGTTAGCATTTAAAAGAGGTAAATGGAATCATAGTCACAGCTATTTGTGGCTATTTCGCCGTGTCCTCTCCTCTCTTCTAGATCTCCCTTATCTAACCTTCTTCTTCCCTCTTTAGGAGGAAGAGCCTAGATTGTAATTTGGAAGATATGTGTTGTAGTTCTGGAAACATTACTTGGCTTTTCCAAGCTGATTTCTTCATCTCTAAATCAAAACAGTATATTTCTATTGGAATTGTATGATTTCTAGCCTCTCCCATTGGCTCTAACGTCCTATAACTGTGTGCTTTCTGGTTTCTCATCTCATCTCTCCTTCCTCCTTTTGAGACAGGGGTCTCACTCTGTCACCCAGTCTAAAGTCCAATGGTGTCATCGTAGCTCACTGCAGCCTCAAACTCCTGGGCTCAAGTGATCCTCCTGTTTGACTAGCTGGGACTACAGGTAGGTGCCACCATGCCTAGCTAATTTTTTCTATTTTTGGTAGAGACAAGTCTCGCTCTTGTTCAGGTTGCTCTTCAACTCCTGACTTCAAGCAGTCCTCCCACTTTGGCCTCCCAGAGTGCTAGGATTACAGGCATGAGCCATCGTGCTGAGCCCTTCCTCCTCTTTTCTCAGTTGGAAGTACCATCAGGAGTCAGGAAACTGAACGTCCAGATGTGGACATATGTAAAGTCACGTGTTTGAGCCCCAGATTCTTCAATGGTTAAGTGCTTCATGTATATCATCACACTTAATCCTTACAACAATCATCTGAGGTTTCTATGCTCATTTTTATGGACAAGGAAACTGAGACTTATAGGTGTTAGGTAAGGAGCTCAAGTAAGGAGTCAAGATTCAAGCTCTGAGTCTGAGCCATGATACCATAACCCCTATAAGGTAGAAGGCAGGGTTTGAGTGGCATAGCTCTGGGTCCCACTCTATTTAACAAGTAATTCCTTAGGGATGTGACAATGGAATATGTGGTAAGCTCCCCACAGAATCCCACACTGCAAGGCAGAGAGTGTTCTGTGCTCTCAGGGAAGGAGGCCAGGGGTCTAGAAGCTCCAGAGAACTAGAAGCTATGGCAAGCACAGTCAATTTCTAAAAGGTTATATGGCCCAAATCTCCTTTATTTACATTTCAACCACATTTTATTGTTATTTTCCATGTTCTGGGCATGGGGCCTGTCCGTTTTTGAACTGCTGACCATCAGGAAACTTGATCCTTTGAGGGCAGCTTCAAACATGAGTATTCTATGTTCTGGTGATACCCTCATTTCCTGCTGTGGGAAATACATGTAGCTGTTTAAGTTGCTGTCCTTCTGTTCTTCCAGCTTCCCAATTTTCAGGATCTTGTGGATCCTCCCCTCCCACTCCCCCCTTTAGACCCTTTAGCATGCCATGTCATTTCCCTTGGCCTTTCCTTCCCTCTGCCGCAGTGCCCACCATCCTGCTGTGGGTTCACCACAAACCCAGGCTTCTATAGGCTCTTACTAATCTTGCATATTGCTATCAGAAAAATCGCCCTAAATTTTTCTTTCCTCATGGTATTTATACTTGTAGGAACCTGCTGCACCTTCCTAATACTGATAAAATGAATTTCACACTTTTCTACTTGGATTTCAAGACTTGACAAACAACCAGGTTGATTTTTTATTGGATTGATTAAATTTCTATTTATACCCAAAAATGAATGTGATATCATATATGTAATCTGACAATAGTTTGAAAAGCAAATGTTAAAATAGTGTTTTATAGTAATTATATTGCACATACAGAAATACAAAGGAATTCTCTTTTTCAAGAGTAGAGTCACTTCTGGACTAGTCTTGGGTTGGAATATCCTATAATATATAAGACAGAAGTTTTAAAATTGCTGTTGAAGAATTCATTCCTGCCTTCAAGAAGAATAAACTCAATAGCCCCTAGTTGTATCTTGAGACTCTAAGTGTGTAATAAGCATGTGTTAACTATGACATGAGTTCCATTTCCTAAAATTTCTTCATGACTATTTTTTGACCTTAGACTAAATTTACTACTTGGACTTTGGCATTGCAAAGTTCCTTAGATATGATATAGTTCATGGATTATTTACCCTTAAGGGGTCCAAGAAAGAGATTCAGGGCTCTGGCAATTTTATGCATGTGATGGATATGAGAATTTTTCTGGAAATAGCTTTATAGTTTTCACATGGGTCTCTTTCTCTCTCATGGGCCCTTGACACCCAACACGTGAGCCGAGCTGGGACGTGGTGCAACCGCATGGAGGGCAGAGGCATGAGCAGCCACAAGGTGCTTCAGCAGCAAAGCTGGGGAGGCAACTGCCACATTTTCTCACCCGCTGGCCTTCACTGTGCTCCTTCCAGACAGAGGATCCAATATTTAGTGATTGTGGTGATTGAGGGATACATGCTAATCACGGTCATAAATTACTCTTATCAATGCATCCCAACACCCACCACTGAGGATTTGTCACTTTCAGGGAACAGGTATTTCAGAGTATTTTAGTACTTGAATTATGGAAGATCTCATCTGTTCTAAGAGTCTATTTGGATTCAAATACTTTTAAATCATGAGGAGTTACAATTTCTAAGCATTGCTTATGAAATTCTGCCATATCATTTTTGGGCTTTTATATGAATTTCTCCCTGACTTTGGATCCAAGCTTAGAAATATTATCTAACAAAACTAGGGCTCCTGTTACAGAACCCTACACTCTGTGAAACAACAATCTGGTAACAAGGGGGTGAACTAATGGAAGAATTTAAAAAATACATTTTATATTTTTCCTTAGTATTCTGATGGGAGATTATTGATTTTTTTTTTAAATCTCAGTGTCACCTGCTATTTAATCATTTAAAATTTTTTTCTACTAAAGTATTTCTAAATAAAAAGAGGAAAATTGTTTCATAATTGCAATAATTTAAATTCATTTTAATTTAAAAGAAAAATAATATTTTAAATGTCACAGTTATCTCACAGTCTATGTTTTGTTACGATGTGCCCTAAAGTGTGGTTCTATAACCAAGACAGCCATTATAGTCATTATTATAAATACAAAGGAGGTCATCACATTGGTGTTTTGCAGAGGAGTGCATAGCCTTTCCAAGGGTTTTGAGATCACATGTAGTTATTAATAATGCCACCCAGTGAGAGAAATTGCTCAGATGACTATTAGTTGAATGCTTTGAGTAAAAGCTGTTACCTTCTTTATTTTGTGTAAATATAAGATTGCATCAAACAGGGCAATGTTAATCACATCATGTGGCAATTCCTGATAGTTCCAGGAGGTGGCAGCATATAATACCACAAAAGCACAGAACCGCCTCTAAAAACTGTGCCAACACACTGTCCACTCCCTTTTTAAAGTGACTTTGAGTTTTTCCACCCTCTTTAATATAAAAGTGAAATGCATCTATGTTACAGATGAAATACTTTTCAGTATGGAGATGGTGTGTCATTCTCAGGTTAATAGTAATGACAGGGCTTTTATTGAGGGATAATTCGATGTTTCCCACTATTCTAAGGTACTTAATATACCCCATCATATTTAATGCTCACAGCTACCTTTCTGTTGGTGTTATTATTATGCCCATTTTACAAACAAGGAAACTGAGGCAGAGGCTTTACCCAAGTTTTCACAGCGACTAAATGAAGGAGATGGGTTTTTAACTAGGTAATTGGGCTCCAGTGGCCAGTCTTTTAACCACTGAATCATATTGCTTAATCATTGAAAATGTAATAACTGATTAAAATTAAAAGTATTAGGCAAATACAACACATTTTCACAGAAAAAATACCTAATATTAAAGATAATTGCAAAACTATGGAGAAATTACTAGGTCATTAAGGAGCCACACCATAATAAAGAAATGAATAAATCAAACTACAAGTCATTTTAGTAGGAGAGAAAATGGGATTTCAAGGAGTCCCAGAGTTAAACGGTATGAATCAGAGCAGCATGATGTATGGCAAAGACAAGTGGCAAGTAAGGGCAGGAGAAGTAAGAGAAAGTCAAGTAGGGAATGAGTAGGGAATGCAAAATCTCAGCAGAGACCTGTGGATGTGCAGCTTGATTGAGGGGCTGAATCTTCACCATGTTCCTGCGCTTCCCTGAGACCCTCTATCTCTGAGACCATTTCTTCATCTTAGCTCTGTTTGTGCTGTAACTAGATTATGTAATTCTGCAATTGGGGCTTATGATAGAGTTCACAGAATATTTGTACCCATACTTTTTCCTTTGTGTGAACATTAGGAGTAAGAAATTTAAACAAGATCTTTTATTTAATTTCTTAATTAATTATTTACTCCCGGTGTTCTCCCTGAACCCTGATTCTCACCCTGCAGTACTTCCTAGTCTCTGAATATATCCCTCACTTCTGTCCTTCTACGTATTTGTTCACCTTGTTTTCTAAACCTGAAGGTAGCTCGTCTCTTCCTGGCCCCTTTCAATGATGATTATTTGACTAATGTCAATATTGACCAAAGGAAAGGCAGCACGTATGGGCAGGAGAATGTCAGTGAGGCCAGAAATAAATAGCAGCCCACGTTTAAAACCAATGCAACAAAGAGTCTTTTCTTGACATTATTAACTTTTATTAAACAGTTTTTGCTTCAGCTACATTGCAAATTCCATAGAGACAGAAGGCCATGTATTATTTAACCCTCTGCCTCTCCCAATCTTATCTACTAATACCTCACACAGTACTTTGCTAGCAGTGGGAATCCAAGGACTGTTGTAGAGGGTGGAGTGGTACAAAGTCCAGCTCAAATGGAGCCTGTTTATGGTGGCTGAACCTAAGCACCACTCATCTGGGTTTTTTTTTACCAGCCATAAGCCAACAGGGAAGCTGAATAAGTCACAATCAAGCAAAGATCCTTTTTCTAATTTGGCGGAGAGAATAAGCAGCTACAAAATATGGCCATGAAGAGAATAGCAAGATGATATAAGTCACAATTTGCAAAATAAAGAATTAACGTGGGTAAGCTCTGCAGGCCACTCTCAAAACCAGGAGGTGCCCTCTTTAACTCATGGACTAGAAGGAAAAATAGAGCATGAGAGTTCTGTACGTATGCAGCACAGCTTCTGTCCTGGGCAGGAACAGGAGGTTGAGGTAGGAAGACCAGGGCAAGCATAGGAATAGGGAACAACAGAGAAAAGGTCCAGATCTTTTCACTTGGAACAGGTGGCTCTCAATGTCCCCTGTTAATAATGAATAGTTTATCCATGTTTCTGTCAGAAGTAAAATGAAATTTAAAGATAATGTAAAACCGCCCACATATATAATTTTTAAAAATCTGTATCAGATTCTTAAGTGTATTTTAGCAAAGGAAAAGTGGGAAAGTCAGGTACAATAAGATAATATCCATTTCAATGTGTGTGCTCAGAACAGCTACGCTTGGAGAGATAAAGACATATCCAGCTATGGCAGCTGCCAACACGTCACAGGACCCGTAGGACTCTTGGTGCCTGTCCATGAAATGTCAGTAACACTTCCACTTCTTTTGACAAAACAACCCCACAAATTTGCAAAATGGCTACCAAGGGTAGTACCACCCCGTCAAAAGCCACTGTTTTAAGTTAATTATGTCAGGGTTAAAGTCCTCGTGTCCACTACTTCTATGCCATCTTGTTAGTGGTGTCTTATTCTTCTCTGTTTATGGCAGTTCTTTGAGAGCAAGTACTGTTTCTCTAATAGCACTTAAATATTATGAGATGAATGTATTAATATATGTCCTTTAAAACTCTTTGAATAAAACTGCAATTATGACTAAATGTAAAACACACTAAGAAAAAGAAGAAAGTAGAAGCCTTCAATGATGTCACCTAAGGAGAGTCACAGTTATTATATGTGAGGGACAAAATGGACCAGGTAATATATGTCTTCAACAATGCCTTTTTTACTTAAGAATATTTTGCACTGATAAAACCAAGGTTTGCTGATCAATATAAAACATCACTAAGAGTAGAATAATAAAAAATTATCTGAATACTCTGAAGTATTCTTATCAAAAATTTGAATATTACCAGACCTTTATATCTAACTTCCAATTTACAGGATATGTGGGGATGAGAGGAACAAGTTAAATGGCAACAAGAGGACGCATTTAGCAAATTTGAGGACATAGGAAATTTCACATAAAAAAATGAAACGTTTTTCATTAAAACACTCTAAGCTACACGTATAACAATTCTTCATTTCCCAAAACAAAAACAAAAATAAAAACATTGTTCAGAGGCATCGGAAAGCAACCAAGGCAGCCAAAACTTGAAGGTCAAAGATTGCTCAAAGAAAATAAAATCATTGAGCTGAGCTTGACATCCTATCCTGCATTTTCCCTTGAAGCATTTTAGTGATTTTTAAATTAAACTGGACAAGAGGCTGAGAAACTAAGGAGAAATCTGAGCAGGAAGCAAGTGACTAAGAAGAGATTTTGGCTATCTCAAAGCACCAGGAGGCTAAAATTCAAATTCAGGCTACCAAAGCAGCTAGGATTTGGGAGGCCAATTCCAAAAGAGAAAGAAGTTATAGAAAAGTTGAGTTTGATAATCTCAATCCCTTTTCCACTTGAAAGGTTCATTATCTACTAAGAAGCTGCAAGAAGAAAAATTCAGTTTAGAGGCTGGGGAATAAGGAGGGCTTTTGTAAGTTTCATGAGGCTGGAGAAATAAACTTGGAGTTTCAGGCCTGCCAAGGAGGATATTCACTATTTGACCTCCTAGACTCTCAGTTGGGACACCTGAATGCCTGAAGAAATGTGTAAACCAGAAATCAACTGTGACTTTTCACGTCCAAACCTCAAAACCAATCTCAAAACCAGGAGGTATACTCTTATAGCTGTAGACTATAAAGAAAATAAAATCATACCCAGATGGGAAACATAGATTCATATCACAGAACTCAGTTCCTGATTGGATTAAGAGGATCTTTTTCTATTCTAAGTACTTGCCAAAAGCTGAGTATTCACACAGATAGTCTATAATTATTTATACCCACTATCCAACATTTGACCAATAATACCAGGAATGTCAGGGGGCAAAGAACAAACAATAGATGCAGAACTATAGGTGATCCAGTTACTAGACTTGTTAGACACAGTTCTTAAAATGATTATTAGGTTCAAGAAAATTGATGACAACATGGAGGATTTTACGTGAGTATTAGAGTGTCTCAAAAAAGAATTCCAGAAAAACCTTAAATTGAAAAATACAATAACTGAAATAGATGGCTTTATTGCAGATTATATTTAATACCAAATACAGAAAAGGCTGTAGATCAGGGGGAACTCTCACTCATTGCCAGTAGGAAAGCAAAATGGTACAGCCACTTTGGAAGACAGTTTGACAGTTTCTTGTAGCTAAACATCATCTTACTATCCAATCCAGCAACTGAACTTCTAGACATTTACCTGGGTTGAAAACTTATGTCCACATAAAACCTTGATGCAAATGTTTATAATAGCTTTGTTCATAATTGCCCAAACCAGAAGCAATCAAGATGTTCTTCAACGGGGGAATGGGAAAACAAAGTGAGCTGCATCCATACAATGGAATGTTATTCAGTGATAAATTGAGGAAATGAGCTATCAAGCCACAGAAAAGAAGAACCTTAAATACATATTGCTAAGTGAAAGAAGCCAGTCTGGAAAGGCCACCTACTGTGTGGTTCCAATTATATGACATTCTGTAAAAGGTAAAGCTGTAGAGATAGTAGAAAAGAGCAGTGGTTGCTATGACTTTAAAGGGAGGCAAGGAGGATTCAATAGGTAGAGCACGGGATCTTTAGGGCAATGAAACTATTCTGGGTGGTAATACTGTAATGATAGATATCTAACATTATGATTTGTCAAAACCCATAGAACCTTATAGAACAAGGAGTAAATGTTAATGTTTGCAAATTTAAAAAATCATTTAGGAATAAGGGGATCCTAGGAAAGAATGAAGACTGTGACAAGAGAATCCAGCTGTATTATAAATACATGAAACAGCCTAAATGAAAGGGGTGAAGTGGGGGAAGCATGCTGATCTAACTAAGTGAAAATGAGTAGAAGCTGTCATAATAAAGACAGAAAAAACTACACACAAGCTCAGTACCCTGGTTGATAAAATTGTTTCCCATGGAGGTACAGGTTGGCAATTCTGGTACTGCTACACATGTATACTAAGATTGAACAATTATGTAAATGGATGGTTGGTAGTCTCTTATGAATGGAGTGGGAATTCACAGGTAAGCAACGGAAAGAGGCTAGAGTGATCCATGTGGCAATAATGTAGACTCAGAGATATCAGTAAGAACTCAGTTTTAGCTTAATATTAATACAGGTACTCACATTTAGAAATACTTGTCAATACAAGTATATGCATCACTAGTGCATGCACATTTATTAATATTTCTTTGCTCTGTCAGCTGAGAGTGCCTAAATGAAGTGGCACCCCAGTAGAAATGAGCACAGCTAGTCTCAAATCTTGGATTCCAAAAAATAATTCTTCAATTAAAGAAACCAGGGATCCTTGAAGAAATGGCTGATTTTAGGACTGGCACAGGAAATACACAAGATGAGCAGCCTGGAGCATCTTGTAATGTCAGAAAGTGAGGAAGTGCTTGAAATAAATACACAAACATATACATGCAAACATTGAAATCCCACAGAGATGAGGTGGTCAAAGAGACACAAGAGGTACCTTAAAGAGCTCCCAATGGCCAAAGCTGGAACAATTTGAGCAACAGAATATGTAAAGTAGTATTGGATTATAAAACAAGATATAAAATAAATATCCATGAGTTATGCTGATATAAACAAAATGATTAAAGATATAAATAAATGGTGAAGAGAGATGATTTTTTTGGTACAGAATTCCAAATAATTTATATGGATTACCTACCCTCAAGAAGTGGAGCATAACTCTCCACTCCTAAGTATTGGGCACACAGACTGACTTCCTTCCAATGCTACAGCATGGAAAGAGAGAGTAACATCAGAGTGGAGAAACTCAACAAAAAGTGCCTTACCCAGTGAGCAAGGTCAACATTAACAGTGATAAATCATGTTAATAGTGTAGACCTTTGACATAATATGATGATAATGACACATTACTTCTAAGATCTTCCTCCCCAAAGTCTGTAACCCCAACCTAATAATGAGGTAAGTGTCAGACAAATCCCAGTAGAAGGTCATTCTACTAAGCACCTACCAGTACTCACTAAAACTGTCAAGATGATTAAAATCAAGGAAAGTCCAAAAAATAGTCATAGCCAAAGAGGAGCCTAAGGACATGGTTGTTTATCATTGACTTCATAATGCACACAAATATGCATTCTTTCTCAGTCTGTTATCATTAATTTAGATTTTGTAGAACCCACTTGTCAATCCATTTTCTGGGAATCCACTTTAGAAAGTTTCTGTTTTCATCTTTGCCTTCGTATTACATTACTCTCTTCTCGATTCATTTTTTTCCCTTTTGAGGCATATCCTCTAATAATTCCCTCAGAACTAATTCATAAGTGACATACTTTCAGAATTCTATGAGGTTTTAAAAGTACTGATGCACAAGCCATAACCTAAAACAATTCAATCAGAATATCCAGAAGGTGGGGTCTGATATTAGGGTATTTTTCTTTTTAAAATGAATGTGTAAAATATGAAGAGCAAAGTGAATAAAGGACATCAATATTAGGTGTGTTGCTCAATGATTTTTAAACACACACATGCAGACTTGTATATATACATAACCATATAACTACCGTCTATATCATAATAGAATACATGTCCACTAATCCATACAGTTTCTTAAAAAGTTATTTTTAATTATTGTAGATACATAATAGTTATACATATTTCTGTGGTGTATGTGGTGTTTTGATATAAGCATACTTTGTGTAATAATAAAATCAGAGTAATTGGGATAACCATCATCTCAAACATTTATCATTTAACTGTGTTAGGAACATTTCATTTTCACTCTATATTTTAAATGTCCAATAAATTGTTGTTAACTATAGTAACCATATGGTGCTACCAACTATTAGATCTTATTCATTCTACCTAACTGTATCTTTGTACTAATTAATCATACTCTCTATCTCTCCCCCTCCACACTACCCTTCCCAGCCTCTGGTAACCATCATTCTACTCTCTATCTTTATGAGTTCAATAATTTTTAGCTTCCACGTATGAGAGAACACATGCTGTTTGTCTTTTTGAGTCTGGCTTATTTCATTTAACACAATGTCTTCCAGTTCCATCCATGTTGTTGCAAGTGACAGGATTTCATTTTTTTATGGCTGAATAATATCCCATTATGTATATGTAATTTCCTTTATTCATTCATCTGCTGATGGACACTTAGGTTGATTTCATACCTTAGCTATTGTGAATAGTGCTGCAATACACATAGGACTGCAGATATCTCTTCAATATACTAATAACCTTTTTGTTGATATGTACCCAGCAGTTGGATTGCTGGATCATATGGTAGTTTTATTTTAGATTTTGAAGAACCTCCATATTCCATAGTGGCTGTTCTAATTTACATTCCCCTCAATAGTGTAAAAGTGTTCCCCTCCCTCTATATCTTCACCAGCATTCTTTATTGCCTGCCTTTTTGATAAAAGCCATTTTAACTGGAAAGAGCTGATATCTCACTGTAGTTTTGATTTGTATTTCTCTGACGATTAGTAATGTTGAACACTTTTTCATAAACCTGTTAGCCATTTGTATGTCTTTTTAAAGAAATATTTATTTGAATCTTTTGCTCATTTTTTAATCAGATTATTTGACTTTTTTCCTATTGAGTTGTTTGAGCTGCTTATATATTCTGGTTGTTACTTTCTTGTCAGATGGGTAGTTTGCACATATTTTTTTCCCATTCTGTGAGTTGTTTCTTCACTTCATTGATTGGTTCCTTCACTGTGCAGATATATGATATATAACATTTATTGATTTGCATTTGTTGAATCAGTCTTGCATTGCTGGGATGATCCCCGCTTGATCATGATGAATAATCTTTTTAATATGTTGTTGAATTTGGTTTGCTAGTACTTTTTTGAGGAGTTAGTTTTCCATCTATGTTCATCAGAGATATTGGCCTACAGTTTTCTTTTATTGTTGTTGTTGTGTCTTTGACTAATTTTGGTAACTGTTATACAGGCCTCAAAAAATGGGTTTGGAAGTATTCCTTTCTCAACATTTTGGAATAGTTTGAGTAGGATTAGTACTAGTTCCTCTTTAAACATTTGGTAGAATTAAGTAGTGAAGCCATCAGGTCCTGGGAATTTCCCTGATGGGAGACTTTTTATTACTGCTTCTGTCTATTGACTTGTTATTGGTCCATGTAGGTTTTAGATTTCTTTCTGGTTCAATCTTGGTAGGAATTTATCCTTTTCTTCTAGGTTTTCCAATTTATTGGCATATAGTTGCTCATAGTAGTCTCTAATGATCCCTTGAATTTTGTGATTTCTAGTATAATGTCTCTTTTTTCATCTCTAATTTTATTAATTTGGGTCTTCTCTCTTTTTTTCTTAGTCTGGCTAAAAGTTTGTCTATTTTGTTCATCCTTCAAAAAATCAACTTTTCATTTTACTGTTCTTTTGCATTTTTTGGTCTCAATTTCATTTATTTCTCCTCTGATCTTTATTATTTTGTCCCTCCACTAATTTTGAGTTTGATTTGCTCTTGCTTTTCTGGTTCTTTAAGATGCATAATTAGGTTGTTTATTTGAAGTTTTTCTACTTTTTTGATGTAGGCATTTATTGTTGTAAACTTCCATGTTAGCACTGTTTTTTCTGTATCCCACAGGTTTTGGTATATGTTGTGTTTCCATTTTCATTTGTTTCAAGACATTTTTAAATTTCCTTCTTAAATTCTTCATTGACACAGTTATTGTTCAGGAGTACATTGTTTAGTTTCCATGTGTTTGTGTAATTTCTAATGTTCCTCTTGTCATTGATTTCTAGTTTTATTCCATTGTGGTGAGAAAAGATATTTGATATGATTTTAAATTTTTTGAATTTTTTAAGACTTGTTTTGTAGCCTAACATATGTTCTATCTTTGAGAATGTTCCATGTGCTAAGGAAAAGAATATGTATTCTGCAGCTGTTGAATGAAATGTTCTATAAGTGTTTATTTGGTTGATTTGGTCTATATCGCAGATTAAGTCTGATGTTTCTTTGCTGATTTTCTGTCTTGTTGATCTGTCTAATGCTAAAAGTGGAGTGTTGAGGTCTCCAGCTATTGTATTGGGGTCCATCTTTCTCTTTCACTATAATAACATTTCCTTTATATATCTGAGTGTTCCAGTGTTGGGTGCATATATATTTTTAATTTTTATATTCTTTTACTTATTTGACCCCTATATCTTTATATGATGAAATTCTTTGTCTTTTTTTACAGTTTTTGTCTGGAAATCTATTTTATCTGACAGAAGTATAGCTACTCTTGCTCTCTTTTTTTGTTTCTATCTGTACGGAATATCTTTTCCATACCTTTATTATTCCATACCTATATTTTCAGTATATGTATGTCTTTATATGTGAAGTGAGTTCCTTGTATGCAGCATATAGTTTGGTCTCATGTTATTGCTCTTTATTCATTCAGACAGTCTTAGGATTGAAGAATTTAGCCCAATTATATTCAATGGTGTTATTAATAAGCAAAGACTTACTATTGCCATTTTTAAATTTGTTTTTTGATTGGTTTGGGGGCCCTATTTTTCTTCCTTCCTTTCTCCATGTCTTCCTTTGTATAAGAGTTATTTTCTTTAGTAGTATGTTTTAATTTCTTGCTTTTTATTACATTTTTTGTGTATCTGTTTTAGATTTTTGATTTATAGTTATCATGAGGATTGCAAATAACATCTTATAACCAATTATTTAAAACTGATGACAACTTTACTCTGATTACAAAAAAAGAAACAAAAGCAAGCAAAGAGAAAATTAAAAAATTATACACTTTAGCTCCACCCCCTCTGTTTTTTTTTATTGTCTCTGTTTATATCTTTTATATCATGTCTTAAAAAGTTATTATACTTATTATTTTTGATAGGTTTATCTTTTAGTCTTCTTATTGAGGATATGAGTGGTTTACCCACTGCAATTACAGTGTTAGAATATTCTGTATCCTAACTATTATTAACAGTCAGTTTTATACATTCAGATGATTTTTTGTTATTTATTAATGTCCTTTGTTTCAGACTGAAGAACTCCTTTTAGCATTTCTTGTAGGACAGGTCTGGTATTTACGAAATCCCTCAACTTTTGTTTGTCTGGGAAATCTTTATTTTTTCCTCATGTTTGAAGGATAATTTGATATGATATTCTAGAGTGAAAGATTTTTTCCTTCTGCACTTTAAATATGTCATCCCACTCCCTCCTGGCCTGTAAGGTGTCTACTGAGAAGTCTGCTCCTGGACACATCAGAGCTCCTTTATGTTATTTGTGTCTTTTCTCTTGCCACTTTTAGGATCCCTTCTTTACTCTTAGCCTTTGACAGTTTGATTATTAACTGCTTTGAGGTGATCTTATTTGGGTTGAATTTGCTTGATGTTAAATGATCTTTTACCTGGATATTGATATCTTTATCTAGGTTTGGAAATTTTCCTGTTATTATTTCTTTGAATAAACTTTCTACCTCAATCTTTCTCTCTACCTCCTCTTTAATGCCAATAACTCTTAGATCTATCCTTCTGAGGTTGTTTTATAGATCTTGTATACAGGCTTCATTCTTTTCTATTCATTTTTCTTTTTTCTCCTCTGTCTTATAGGCTGTCTTCATGCTCACTAATTCTTTCTCTTTTATTTTTCTGCCTGAAGCATAGAGTTTATTTTGAAAGTTGAACAAGTAGCTGCAGTGACATAAATTCCAGATTCTAAAGTACGTGTACCTAAACAGCTAAAATGTGAAAACACCAATGGAGGAGAACAAGCCACCCAGTTCCGCCACCCCACATAAAGGAAAATGTCATATCACGCATATCCAATAAACAACACCACCACAAACAACTTTTAAAGGACTGTACAGTTCCCAGAGCAAAGGAAGAGATTTTGAGGTGCACTAGATCAAGTGTCAAATTATTAGAGAAATAGAAATATTAGACAAAATATTTTTCTTTCCATGTAAGCTTCTAAATATGCTCAGTGCTATGTGACTGTTGCATTGCACAGAGCACACTGATAAAATATAAGTCAGAAGACATTTCATTACATTTTCAATTCTTTGCTGTTGATTATAGTCTTATATGAGGGAAATGAAATATTCAACCATGTCATACAGTGATGCTGTTGACTGTGGTTTCTGTTTTCAGACTACTAGTGTATTATGTGTAGAAATTTTAATATTGAAAAAGATACTAAATTGCAGATAATTAGATTGCTTATTTGAATTTGGTATACTCATACAATCATATTTACAATTCAATTACGTAGAAGATTTATCAAAGAGGAAATTTCACTGAGTAAAATATACAATATCTTTGTATTTGAAGTAATTTCAAGGTCAAATTTCAATTTTAAATATATATAATTACATGTGATTGAAATCTTTTTAAAAAGATCAAGATTCGCAAGTTCCATGTTCTTAAATTGTTTAATGAATAAGAATTAAAGATGTGTTTGTATACATAAGATATGCATAAGTTTTAAAACATTTAGCAGATATTAAAGCTATCTTTTCTATTTGAAAGCACTATATTTACACTTAGAATGTGTGAAATTATTTTTATGTTCTGACATTTGTGGTTGCAGTTAAGAAGTCACCATATCTAAATGCAAAAAAAGATATTTTCACCATCCATGTATGTTTTTTAAAAAAGGGAGACTACAGATAATAATAATTACTATAAAATAGCTAGAAGAGAAGATTTACAATGTTTCAAACATAAAGAAATGACAAATATTTGAGATGATGAATATCCCAGTTTCCTAGCTTTGATTATTGTACATTGTATGTTTAATCAACTATTGTTATCCATAAAAATGAAAAATTAAAAAAAGGTTAAAAAAAGAAGATATATTAGACTTTACAGAACCTCAGCCTTCAAACCATTCTTCTTTTTACTCTCTACTTTAGCAATTTTGGACAATTTGTAGTTTTATGCAAATTAGATACTTTTTTTAAATTTCAGGATATTGTGGGGGTACAAATGTTAAGAATTTATGAAGAAGTTCTCAAAGGCTATCACAGCAACAACAAAAATAAATAAATGGGACCTGATTAAACTAAAAAGCTTCTGTACAGCCAAAGAAACAGTCACTAGAGCAAACAGACAACCTACAGAATGGCAGAAAATTTTCGCATGCTACGCATACGATAAGGGCCTGATAACTAGAATCTATTTAGAACTCAGGAAAATCAGCAAGAAAAAAATCAAACAATCCTATCAAAAAGTGGACAAAGGACATGAACAAAAACTTTTCAAAAGAATACAGAATAATGGCCAACAAACATATGAAAAAATGCTCAACATCTCTAATCATCAGGGAAATGCAAATCAAAACTGCAATGAGATATCACTTATCTCCAGTAAGAATGGCCTTTATCAAAACTCCCAAAACAATAAATATTGACGTGGATGCGGAGAGATAGGAACACTCCTACACTACTGGTGGGACTGCAAACTAGTGCAACCTCTGTGAAAAGCAATATGGAGATACCTTAAAGTGATATAAATAGATCTACCATTTGATCCAGCAATTCCACTACTGGGCATCTACCCAAAAGAACAAAAGACACTCTATAAAAAGGACACCTTCACTCGAATGTTTATAGCAGCACAATTCACAATTGCAAAGCTGTGGAAACAACCCAAGTACCCATCAATACATGAGTGGATTAATAAAATGTGTTACATGTATACCATGTGATATAACACCTCTTGTATTTTCCTGGATAGAGCTGGAGCCCATTCTACTAAGTGAAGTATCCCAAGAATGGAAAAACAAGCACCACATGTACTCACCAGCAAATTGGTATTAACTGGTCAACACGTGAGTGCACATATAGTAATAACACTCATCAGGTATTGGGCAGGTGAGAGCAGGGAAGAGATATACACACCTAATGGATGTAGTACACAGTGTCTAGGGGATGGACACACTTGAAACTCTCACTCTGGTGGGGAAAAGGGAATATATGCAACTTAAACATTTGTACCCCTGTAATACACTAAAATTAAAATAAAAAGAGTAAAGTAAAACTAAAAAAGAAAGAAAAAAAAAGAAGCTTGGATCCCATTATTACTACTATGTTTTAACCAATACCTTGAAGCTCTGACTGGAGGTGGGGGGAAAGGGCAATATACATAATTCTTTCTTTTGCTTGATCAATGCTACCATTGATAGACTCTGATGTATTTTTTAGTTTGTCAAATTAGTTTTATGTCTCCAAATTTTCTGCTTGATTTTTTAAATTATTTCAATTTCTTTGTTAAATTTTTTTTGATAGGATTCTGAATTCCTTCTATGTGTTCATCTTAGTTTGTTAAGCTTCCTCAAGATGCTGTTTTGAATTCTCTGTCTGAAATGTCATATATTTCCGTCACTCCAGGATTGGTCACTGGTGCTTTATTTAGTTTGTTGGTGAGGTCATGTTTTCCTTGATGTTTTTAATGCTTGCAGATGTTCATTTATGTCTGGGCATTGAATAGCTAGGAATTTATTACAGTCTTAGGACTCTGGGCTTATTTATACCCATCCTCTTGAGAAGGCTTTGCTGTATTCAAAGAGGATTGAGCATTGTCATTTAAGCCTGTGATCACAGTAGCCATATCAGCACTAGGGGCTTTCCTACATCCACCACTTTTACCTGGAGGCTGACTCCCCATCATTGTTTGCTAACCCATGGTAAATGTTTGTGTTGGAAAGGAGGGCTGTGTGTGTATGAAAGCCTAAATCCACCTAGCTACTTCTGCTATGATGCTCCAGTTAATCATACCTTCTGTTAACACTGGAAACAGTCCCCCTGCCTCACCTCTGAGTGCCAACCAACCTTTTCCAGCAACAGTCTCTTGAATGTATTTTGATTGGTGCTTGATTCATTGAGGCAGTCTCATCTTTTTTTGATTTTTCAGGAATTTCTTAATTTTTGCTCTATTAAATTTCACTTAATTATTCCAAAGTACCTATTGTGTATTTCCAAATGCCTTTTCAATCCATCTAATACTTGAGGTAATAAATTGGGACTGCAACTTAATTTTGAACTGGAATTGTAAAATGTTAATTATGGATTTTCAATGAGCATTTCATGATGCCTTTAAAAATACATTAAAGTACTAATGAATAAAAAAAGGTAATATAAAAATCTTTAAGAAAACCCAATCTCTATAGTCTATCTATTGTAGGAAATATTTATTTATAATTACAGTATAAGTATAAAATTTATTTAATTATTTATAATACTTAAGTGCCTAGTTTATAACAGAAACCATGCCATACTCTAAGCAAGCCAAGATAAGTAAGATGAGCAAGACATGGACTGACCTTATGTGCTTACATATATAATAGTTATGTATCATAGGCAGAGTGACCATGGAAGAGCATGTGACTTACTGGAGTTACTGAGAAGTGAAAGTGAATAATTTGGGAGATAGGGGGGCAGGAGATGAGGAAACTCTCACAGAGGAGGTAACATATAGGTTGGGTAAACACAGGTTTATCAGGAAAACAGATTGAAGGAAGAGGTATATGAGTGCATACTCAAGTCAGAGGGACCTGCATGTGACCAACCTCAGGGAAAGGGGGAAGCATGGCATGTTTGCAAAGGTCACTCAGGATTATTACTATTGCATGAAATGCAGATGGAAGAAAGTAGATGAAGATTAAAAATTGGGCAAAACTAGCTCTTGAGAGTTCTTACTCAGGAATTTAGATTTTGTCATGTAAGTTATGGGAGGCTATCGAAGACTTTTAAATAGAACAGTAGCATGATCAGAATGACATGTTAGAGTCATTCAGTTGGTAGCATTGTAAGTGGATGGGTGATGAGAAATAACATAGGGAGACTTTTGAAAAAATACATGGAGACTGAACAAAGGCTGTGTTTGGTAATGGGGATGAAAGGAGAGAACAGTTGTGAGAGTTACAAAGTAAAATGTGCAAGACTTGGAGAAAACTTAGATATAAAGAGGTGGAAGATAGACAAAGACAGAATCCTGGATGGCTGAACAGATGTGAGGTGAGGGATGGACCATAACTCTAGTCTTGGGTCTCTGATAAATGATGGTACTACAGACTCCATCTGGAAAGAGGAATAAGAGCAAGAGAAGCAAATTAGGTCTTACAGGTATAAGAAACATCCATTTGGATTTGCTGAGTAGGCATTCAGACCTATATATACAGACTTAAAGGTAGTGTTTCTAAAGAGAACATTAGATGGTGTCGAATTTCAGTGAAAAGTCAGAAAATATCAGGATAAAACTTTAACCTTTCAATTTAGGAAATGCATAGTGCAATAAACTGTGATACACAGTTTCTTGCCAAAGTTAACATTATTGTAAAACATATCCTAACACATAGTCATGGAAGTCGTTCAAGATATTTATCCAGAAGTGTGTTATCTGGGGGATAATTTACTGAAAAGACACTGACTTCTCTCTATGCAGAAAGAGTAATTACTCAGATAATATACAAGACATTGGTTATGTGATCTTAGACTCACTAGAACATGTCTCAAGCCAACATTCTTAAGTGCTTGGATGTGGTTCAGTTTATGTTTTCCCATTATTACTTTTGGCTTTTAACTTCTTAGCTATTCATATATATATATATATACACACATATATATATATACATATATATCAATGTAACTTCTAAAGGTCATAGTTAATATCCATGTGAAGTTTCTAATGTAGGATAAAATTAATTTATTTTCCATCTAAGCTGCTTTCGCATCTACCTTTGCAATAAATAAATAAAATTGAAGTTAAATTAAGTATTTTCCTATTAAGGTTTTCTAGGTTTTCTTATTAAAATTCCAAATGGATATCTTCGATTCTCCTCTGCAAACATTTTCCAACTGCCAATTCCTTTACTGGCTCAATGTGCACTAACAAACGGTAATCAGTGGGACCTTTCAGTAATTTAATATCAAGGTACCAAACAATTTTAGATGCTAGAGCACCCTACAGCAATACAATTATGTCCTCTGAGGATTTTATCATTCTCAAAACAGGATAGAGTCTGTACAAGTAGAACTGCCCTCTTCTTGTGAAAATATGATTTTTTGTTGTTAATATAATATTTTAAGTACTTATATTCAATTGGAAGGAAATATTCCGGTTTGCTTGACCTGAAAATAGTTTTGCTACAAATCGCAGTTTGTGTAGAAAAAAATAATGTTTCACCCATATTTACTTTATTCTGCTTTGAGAGATTTTTAAGGCACGTAACAGTGAAGAGCTGATAACTTTGGCTTATTTTATATGTTGCTCAGCTTTTGTTTTTCTTTGAACGTCTATGTTCCTCAACCTGAGTGTGGTTGGCAAAGTAAAATGGGGCAGGGTTTTACAAAATTCTCTACTCAAAATCTTAGATTGTGTTTAGGCAAAATCAGGAATTCTTTTCTATAAGGCCCATTACAATACATAAATGCACATCCAAGTGGTCTTTAACACTAGCAATAACATTTGCATTACAATTTCTGAATTCATCCACCGGTGAACACGTTGCTTAATTGCAATGTAGTGAGCAAGATCACGCACTTAGTCAGACTGCCTCATTTTGAATCCTGGCTGTGCTGCTTACCGACTGACCAAACCTGGGCAAGCTACTTAGCCTGCATGTGTTATTCCTTTGGTGTAAGTAGTAACCGCTCCGTGACTATTGGGATTCAATTAGAACAGTTCCTAGAAAATTGTAAGTGCCCAATATGTTTGGGATTCTTTCTCCCTCTTCTTTTTTCTTTTTCTCATTATTTTTACAATTACAATGTTTCAACATCTGCCTTAAAATGTTTAAAATATACTTAGAAAAAGAGTTGCAATCATAACCTATGTGGAAATATCAAAGAGATATTTCCATTTTATTTGGAGGGAACTGTGCCTTTGGAAGCTTAGAGATTGCCTCCCTTTTTTGCCCCCACTTCTCTTGTACAGGATAGTTTATTTCCTGGGAGAAAAGAGCATTAAGGTTTGAGTTTTCTCATCATTTTTTGCTGAGCAACAATAGTAGCAGTTTGTCCCTGGTTTACTCATGAGATTTTACTTCTGACCTCCAACTATTTTTTTGGCTCTAATTTATTTGTTCAGGCTCAATAGAATAGGGAGGTAGAGGAGAGGTTGTTTGTTCTGCTCAATAGATACCTAGCATTTGTGGAGAGTACACTGAGCACCTGACATTGAGTTAACCTCCTGAACAAAAATTAACAGTGTGGTAAATTCTTTGACATAACACGTAAATAGCTGTGGATAAGACAGAAAGAGTTGTTCCAAGTTGAGAGAACGACATGGGTTAAGGCAGGTATATGCATAACCACAGACTGTCAGAGGAAGAATTGCATTAAGCAAAGGTGAGCAGGAAAAGAAGACGTTATTCAATGTACTGTAATAGGGGAAAGAGGACAGATGTAGTCGGAATTTAACTCCACCGAAGGGAAGATTTTTAAGTACTGAGTGAGAGGCAGAATACAGGCCATCTGTGTTTGTTAATCGGCTTCACCAAAAGTAAAAAGTAAACTTTCTCATATCTTTGAGACCAGACGTAGTTTTACAATTTGTAGCAAGGTGCCTTCTAAATTAGGCTCCTACCCTATAACGGGAACTGGGAGATAGAGATGTCACCTCCCTTGATGTTTACATTTCAAAGACATGGTTCCCAGGTCCTCGATTGAGAAAGACAGTCCTGAGTTGTAAAATTTGTAAGAGATTTTTTAAAAAAAGATTTATTTATATATATCTCAAAGAGACAGAAAGAATTTACAAGTTTTCTAAAGAAAATGGTCTAAGAAAGGGGACCTGACTAAAATTTAGTCATGCTTATTTCTGTTTTTGTTTTGTTTTGTTTTGTTTTTTCCGCTGTCTTAGGCAGGATCCATACTGTGGAGCACATGTGTCTGGTGGGAAGGGGTGGCCAATTGAAACAAAGTGAGAAGGTGTCCAGGCCAGATCATGGACCACCCTTAAAGTCCTGATAAAGGGCTCAGGCTGTCTGCTTTAGGAACAAGTAATCACTGAAAGATTTTAAGCATGGGAATGAAATGATCAAGCTTATAAACTAAAAGTGTAGGGATATTTGTATATTTTTGTAAAAGAAGAATTGAAGATAAGACAAGTCAAAGGAAGAATAAAAAATGTAAAGGGAATTATGCTTAGTACTTAAAAATCTGTGATGTGGGTGTTTATTATTCCCACTTTCACATGATAAATCAGAGACTCAGAATGTTTAAATATCTTTTCCAAATGTTATATACTTAGTAAATGTGGGCAGTTTCAAGCTCAATCTGTCTCCCAACGAGCCTAAGAGCTTCTTACTTGGCAGTGGGGCTACTGAGCCAGTGACCATCAAGCAGAAAAATATTGGAGGTTTGCTCAGTAAGGTGTTGAGTGACTTGTGAATGGGGGTGGGGGTACAGTTCCTCTGGATGTACAGCACTGGCACAATTATGGAGGACTGCAAAGTAAATCAATATCAATGTCAAATGGATTAAGATGGATGTCAACTCTTTCTAAAAGCATACTCCTGGGATCCTGGCCAATGTAAGCTTCCTTTGGTTTCCTAGGTTGAATGAGATAATGCACATAAAACAGCTTTACAAACTGCAAAATCCTAACAGAGGAAGGCTATTGCTTTCACATTAGAAGAATATAAATTGTTTATAAGTCAGTTTCCATTTTAAGTACACTAGGGTGGATTCTATTCAGTGGAGTCCCATCATGAATTATTTATAAAGGGAGGAATTTCTTCCTGTTGTGTAACTGTGGAGTTTCTTACTTTTTGAGCTGTCTGTGGATGACTCCAAAACCTGAGTTGAAATCCAAAAAATTGCCTTGAGAAAGTATCTATTTAAATATGCATCATGTGGAATGTTTTGTGTTGCAAGTCTTGGAAAACCCAACTTACGTTGTTTTAAATAACAAAGTTAATTTACAGTGTTTTGTAACTTAAAATCTGGCATTAGAAGAGCCTTTGTGTCCCAGCTTAACCAGTGTACCTAGGGCCATCTTTCATTCTGGCTTTTCTCTCTGCCACACTCACGTTGGTTTCATTGTAGCCCTATGGGCGCTGAATGATCTTCCACCACTCTCCCTTCCAGCTCTTTTTCATGTAACAAAACGATGGCTTTAGCAGTTCCAGACCTCAATTCTCATATCACATGGTTCAAAAGAGGAGAGAAGGTTTCTCCCAATGTCTTCTTTGGAAAAAAGAGGAAACTTCTCTTTCCTAGAAGACTTTAACAAATATCTCCTCGCATGTCATTGTTCTTCTTTGGTTACTAAATATCCCCTCAACCAACCAGTGTGACCAGGGAATGGGCTTCATTGTCTGGTTTAAGGCAGTCAGGGGTCCCCCCCTCCATACCCACACCCTCAGCTGGAGTGGCTCAGTCCTACCCCAGCCACATGGGAATGGTGATTTCCTGAAGGATGTATAGCTATACTAGCAAGTGAACAATGGATATTCCCTGCAAATCTCGTGGTAAATTATCTTTGTGATTGTCTTGTTTGGTTCTATTGGAAACATTCAAACATAAATTTAGCCAATTTTACCAAATAGATCAATTTACTTTGGCACTTCTTTTTGAACTACTTCAAGGTTCATTGGATCCTTCTCCAATAGTTTATTATAGACTCACTTATATCTTCTTCAGATTATTCTATGGTTTAATTAATAGCTGTGTTTTGTTTAGTTGAGTATGAAATTTGTCTAGAATCTATTTTTGTATACTGTGAAATGAGGATCCAAGAAGGCTATTTTCTTTTCTTTTTTCCCCCCAACCTGTTCTGAAGTCTTATTACTCTTTACTGAAAAACTTTTCTCCCTATGTTGTACTCTTTATCCTTAATATGTACATGTCTTCTTAGATGTTTGTTTTACTTTATTTATTGACTATTCTCTTGTCATAACTAAAATTTTGTTTATTTTAACTGTAATCAATTTTTAAAAAACTTTTAACTTGCTTTAATTTTTGTTTTTTATTTTATTTATTTATTTATTTTTGAGACAGAGTCTCACTCTGTTGCCCAGGCTACAGTGCTGTGGCATCAGCCTATAATCCTAGCACTCTAGGAGGCTGAAGCGGGTGGATCGCTCAAGGTCAGGAGTTCAAAACCAGCCTGAGCAAGAGCAAGACCCCATCTCTACTAAAAACTAGAAAGAAATTAATTGGCCAACTTGCTTTTATTTTTTAACATAAATGCAATATATTTACATGGGGATTTTAAAATCAAGGATATACAAGATAAAAATTTCCTTTATGTGCTAGAAAACTCCCCCTCCTATTTCCTGGAGAGCATAAATTGTTTTATTTCCTTCCAGAAATGAACAGTGCATCCATTCACACATATATGTAAAAGTACACAAAGGAGAATTTACTCTGCACACTGTTCTAAACCATGATCCTTATGGTTAACAATATTTGGAAACTATTTCCATAGTGCCAAATAAAAATCTACTTTATTTTTTCTAATAGTTATGGAGAACATGACTTTATGGATATGCTATAGCTTATTTAACTGGCACTCTTTTAATGGACATTTAAAAAAATTTATTGCTCATGTAAAATGTTACAGTGAACATCCACACTTTTAATATATTTTCATTTAGGTACAAGTAAATTAGTAGAATAAATTCCTACAGATGGATAGCTAGGACAAAGGATATGTATGTTATAAATTTTGGAGAGCTAAATTGCCCTCCAAAGAGGTTGAAGAATTGCACTCTTTCAGCAGGAAGATAGGGCAGTGTTTTGTCTTATCCTCTCTCCAACACTCTGTGGTAAATGCTTAAACTTGGCCACCATGGGGGAAAAACAGTATATTATCCTTTCTTATTTTCTATCTGTTTAGTTACACATTTATAACAACCTTATTTTATATGTTTATATGCCATTTGCCTTTCTTCTATGAACTTTCTCCTTTAAAAAAATGGGATGTTGGTCTTTTCCTATTAGATTTATAGAACTCTTTATACATTTTGAGTATTATCCTTTGGCCTGATCAAGTTTGTAGAAAACAATTTTGTTTCTCCAATCTCTGCTTCTCTTTCAACTTTGCTTATGGTGAGGTTTGCCTTATGAAAGTCTTTTAAATCCCTGTGTCTTCAAGTTTTTCAGTGCTTTCCTTCCTGCCCTCTGGTATTTGTTTCTGTTTTGTTTTTTTGTTTCTGTTTTTTTGTTGAGCTGCTCTGACTGTGTCACTGTCTTGATTATTGCTGCTTTACAGTATGTTTTAGTATCATCTCCTACTGTTTGTTTTTCAGGGTTCTTCTGGCAATTTTGACAAGTTTCCTTTTCCATATGTCTTTAAATCAGAATGCTTAGCTCCCCCCAAAATCCACTTGATATTTTTGTTGGGAATTTTCAAAAGCATCAACGAGAGAGAGAGAGAGAGAGGGAGGGAGAGAGAGAGAGAGAGAGAGAGAGAGAGAGAGAGAGAGAGAGAGAGAGAGAGAGAGAGAGAGAGAAAAGAGATGGGAAAATATCAGCAAAATTTTTGGAAGCTGAATTAGTGTTTACAGACAGTACTTAGGTACCATATTCCCTTCTCTATACTGGTGTAAAATACCATCAGAAGAGGGTTGTACATAAGTTTACTGGATGGGGAAAACCAGATACAACTGAATAATTAGGATGAGCTAATGTGTTTAAAAATACCTCAATAACTGTCATTCCCCCACCACCCTGTTGTTTTTAAATCTTCTCCACAAAGCCTTCTCCCAGCTCTTTCATCATGGATTGTTGAGGAGGATGTGGGGCTTGAAACTTATAAAATTTGGAGACCCCAGTTTCAGAAATGAATATGAGATTATAAATTTTCAGAATCAGATGACCATGTGAACGCATTGCTCGGCCCCTCGCAGAGCCTGGAATGGACCACACAAGTGAGGATCCCAGAGCTGCATCTGTATCAGAACCCCGGCCAGTCCTCCTCTGTGCACCAGATTATACCACGGCTGTTCGTTCATCTCTCTCCTCCTTGTCCTACCTTTTAGGTTTGCTAAACGATTTTCATTATACTCACTAATTTAAGCTCAATTTATTTTAGGCTTTAGCTAAATAAGCCAGGCCTTATTTTCATCACTGAATTTTGTTACTTGCATTCTCTTATTCCCATACCATTTGGGAAAAAATCCAATACAATACTGATCAACAAATTCTCTATACTATTTAAGATGGAATTTTTCATAGTTACTTATAATTTATTAATTAACTCTAAGCTTTAAAGGAAACTTTCTCAAATAAAATGATATTAATGTCTTCATAATAAACTACATTTAAGATAATGTATATGAGAGAAAATTCTTCCAAAAGAAAATAAAAGAACCATAGTATTAATCTTTTTAAGGGTAAATAATCAATTCTTCTGCAAAATATAATTATTTCAGAATTACCTTTGAAAAACTAGTGTAGTTTTCCCATAATATACTTTGCTTTGAAAAAATTGTTGGAATGAAAACAAATATTATTTAGTTCTTTCTTACTTTATCTTAAAGAAGCTTGAAAACCTCTGGTTCAATTACTTATTGATGAATTTGTGAAGTAAAAGGGAATATATAAATCAATCATTTATTTATTTATATAATATAATTCACATAGATCTCACTTTACACAAGAGTTTTTCAGTAGAAGCTATTGTGTATATATATTATACTATGGTCTAAAAGTCTGTGTCCCCCCCAATTCATATATTAAGACATAATCCCTAATGTGATGTTATTGAATACTCAAGAGTAGTACACTTTATAAATGACCCACTTTTCTAATCAGATTTTTTTTTTAAGTTCTTTGGCTAAGCCCTCTCCTACTTGCTGGTCCTGGGCTAGGCCCCTCCTTCTCTACTAGTGATCAATGCGTCTGTCTTCCTGATCAATGGTGCTCTGCATGCAGAGGCTGAGTGAGCCTCTTTTGTTCTTGAAGTATCACACAAATTCTTTTGAAAGATGGGATGAGATAAAATTGTCTTCTGAAATCATGAAGCCAGAGCCTATGCCAGACCTTCTGCTACCTCTCATAGAACTGCTCTGCGATTCTCATCTAAAATTAGAAGAAGTGGGGGAAGATAAACCATTGCCCCTTCTGAGAATTGGCTGCTGTTTCTAATACCACTCTTTTCTATATCTTAGCGATATAGTTAGTTAGAAAAAGATTTTCATTGATGAGATATTGTTAATCTTTCTTACTGTATCAGTATCCTAAATTAAGCAATCAGAAACATTTATTGTCAGAAAGGAGCACTGTAATAATAGCTCAGTATTCGGCACACTTTCTCCCCTTTGTCAGAAGTGACATTTGATGTGTAGGTGCCAAAGGTGAATTGGGAGGGGGAGAGCAGAACCTTTGGAATTTATGGTTACTACAGAGATTATGATCCGACTATAAAGCAATCTTGTATTTCCTCCCAAAGAATCATAGGGTTTTTTTTGAATAAAAACAAAGCAGATAAATAGAAAGAAAAAAAAAAAAAAAGAAGTGAGGACTTTGGGAGGTGATTAGTTCATGAGGGCTGTGCCCTCATGAATGGGATTAGTACCCTTATAAGGGAGGACTGAGGGAGCTTGTTCAACTCTTCTGCTATGTGAAGACACATGAAGACATTACCTACGAGGAACAGTCCCTCTCACCAGACACTGAATCTGCTGGTGCCTTGATCTTGGACTTCCTTGATCTTGGATTGCCTAGGCTCCAGAACTGTGAGCAATAAATTATTGTTGTTTATAGATTATCTAATCTGAGGTATTTTGTTATAGCAGCCTGAATAGACCAAGACATGAATACGCATTGTAAGTATATGCTTGGTATGTTTATACACCTATCATACTACCATATGTGTGTATATAGAAACCACACGATTTTTTGCTTACCAAGCAATGCTTGCTTCTTTCACATGACTTAAATTTCTTATTTTTTTATTTCTCTTTTATTGAACTTTCATTATATTTTTTGTTTACATGTCTTTATTGTGGGTAAGCATGAACTTTCATTTTTGTCTTTCTCTCTGCTTATCTTCTTTTCTTTTTAAGGATCATATCCAATAATATTAAGTTGGTGGAATAAGAAAGTTCATTATAGGTTCAGAAAAAAGGGAAGCTGGGTTGAGAGGGTAAAAAAGAAGGATGTAGTACAGTTGGCATAAGAAGGAGGGTGGAGTGTATGGGCAGAGAGGCCATGCATTAGAAAAGAATAGCCAGGAAACACCACAGTTAAAACAAGAGTTACTGCTCTTTTAATTTTGTTTGATTACAGACAACGTAATCATTATATCCTTTTGTTTAGGAATTAGACTAAAGTTCTCAGAGCTTATTCACAGTATACAATTTACAATACAATGGCTTTTATTTTAACAGATTTTTAAAATGGTCTGTAATAATAACCATGTATGTTCTGAAGTACTTTACATGTTTAATTTTATTTAACCTTCTCAACAACCCTATAAATACTATTATTAGGTTCACTTTACAGATAAGGAAAGAGAGGTTCAGAGGAATTGGATATATACTCCGAAATGCACACAGCAGTGGGGGATATACACTCATCCAGCTCTTATGATTCCAAGGTGTAGTCTCTTATTTACTCCACTCTGGTACAACTATTTTTTTTTAACAGTAGAAGAGCTGGGCACAGTGGCTCACTCCTGTAATCCCAGCTATTTAAGAGGCTGAGGGAGGAAGACCACTTGAGGCCAGGAGTTCAAGACCAGCCTGGGCAACATAGTGAGACTCTGTCTCCAAAAAAAAAGTTAAAAATAATTAAAAATAACCAGTAGACCTTCATAAATTACTAGAAAACTGAGGGAAGGTCCATTTGAATTAACACAATACTTTATTAATAGACTGATAAAAGAATGGAGCCATGCAAGTGAATATTGGTCAACAAAGCATCATTGGGTAGTTATTTTTAGGGTACTTGTTTATTGAAAAGTTAGAGTGAAGTCAAATAGCAATAATGCATCTAAAATATTTATATTAAATTTCAAATACTACTCCAAAATTCTAATTTTATTAGTTACCATTGTACATGATGTTGGGACTCAGAAAACAATACTCCAAAAATGAAGGCCTCAGAAGCAGCCTCAGAAACATGATTTCTTTTTTATCTTCTCTTGTCCTCTTATCTCTCAGTGTCATTCTCACTGCGAGGTTAGCCATAAAAACAAGAATCCCTCTTGCCCATGGTGGGACATAGACACCAGAACCCCTTTCCTCCAAAGTTAGCCATAAACCTGTTAATTAAAATATTACTCAAACTATTTCTCTGACATTAGAGGCAAAATAGCTGAGTGTCTCTGTAAGAAAGATAGATTTTAGATGAAAGTAAAATAAACAAACCCCGTGAGTGACTTGAGATCAGCACTCTTCTCCTGGCAGGGCCAGGGATTGATCTCCGGGGCCCTGGGGACAGGTGTGCAGGCAAGATCTCATATACCCAGGTCTCAATCGCATTGCCCAGGGGCACAGAAGGGATATTTGTGAACTAGTCTACTGAGGTGTGTGTGCCTTCAGGGACAGATCGAAGTGGGTCCTAGTGGCAGCATGCTCAAGGGGCAACCCTCCTCCCATGTGAGGGCCAAGCTCCCAGCTCAGGCTGTGATCCTGGGCAGGGAACCTTTTGGCTTGCATCACAATCAGGGGAGATCTGCTGGCAGAGGCCTGGGAGAAACCATGGAATATGGGAGAATGGAAAGGAGTGAGACCTGCTCCAGACTACAGGCCTCAGACAGCCCCATCTCCACATGCAGACTTTTTGGCTGAGTGGGGCCATTTCAACCCCTCCCTGGCAGCTTTGCCTAGAAGCAGAGAGCAGATCTTGACCTCTGCTAACAGCATTTGTGGAGTTTGAGGGCAGGCTCATACAACACAACCCTACCCAGCCTCACTCCTTTACCTCCTCCCACTTAGGTGGACAATAAGTACACACCTGGAGGTCCCAGGGCCCTGACCAACACCTGAGGCACTAGAGTGCCTCTCTAGAGGAACAAGAGCTGGTTACAGGACCCAAAACAACATCACTCTGATCCCCAAACCAGGAAAGGATGCAACAGAAAAATAAAACTACAGACCAATATCCCTTAGGAATGAATATAGATGCAAAAATTCTCAAAAAAAGTCCTAGAAACCGAATTCAGGTGCTTATCAAAAATATAATCCCTCATGACCAAGTGGGCTTCATGCCAGAGATGTAGGAATGGTTAAACATATGCAAATCTATAAATGTAATTCACCACATAAATAGAAGTGAAAACAAAAATTATATGATCTTCTCAATAGATGCAGAAAAAGCATTCAACAAAATTCAGCACCCTTTTATGATAAGAGGCCTTAATAAAATAGGCATAGAAGGGACTTACCTAAAAATGATAAAAGTCAAATATGACAAACCCACAGCCAAGATCTTACTGAACAGGAAAAAATTCAAAGCATTCCCACTTAGAACTGGAACTAGAAAATGTCCTCTATCACCACTTTTATTCAACATAGTGCTGGAAGTCTTAGCTAGAGCAATCAGACAAGAGAAGGAAATCAAGGGCATCCAAATGGGCACAAAAGAGGTCAAACTATTGCTCTTTGCTCATGATATGATCTTATATCTAGAAAACCCCAAAGATTCGGCCATGAGACTATTGGAATTGATAAACAAATTCAGCAAAGTCTCATATTACAAAATTAATGTACAGAAATCAGTAGTATCTCTATATGCTAACAACAGTCAAACTGAGAACCAAATCAAAGACTCAATATCCTTGACAAGAGCAACAAAGAAAATAAAATACCTAGGAATATATTTAACTAAGGAGATAAAAGACCTGTATAAGGAGAACTACAAAACACTGAGGATGGAAATAGCAGAGGATGCAAACAGATGGAAAACCATACCATGCTCATGGGTTGACAAAATTAAAATATTCTTTAAATATTGTTAAAATATCTATACTGCCATTGTTAAAATATCTATATTGTTAGATATTGTTAAAATATTGTTAAAATATCTATACTACAACATTGTTAAACGTTGTTAAAATATCTATACTACCCAAAGTGATCTACAGATTCAATGTAATCCCTATCAAAATGCCAACCTCATTTTTTGCAGATGTAGAAAAAATAATTTTATGCTTTGTATGGAATCTGAGAAGACCCCTTATAGCAAAAGGAATCCTAAGCAAAAAGAACAAATTGGAAAGCATCAATTTACCAGATGTCAAGCAATACCACAAGGCTATAGAACTAAAACAGCAGGCTACTGGCACAAGGACAGTGACATAGACCAATGGAACTAAACTGAGAACCCAGATATAAAATCATCATCATATAACCAGACAGAAACAATATTCACATCTTTCACCTCTAACAAAATCAACTTATGGTGGATAACAGACTTAAACCTAAGGCAAGAAAGAAAATGTCGGAAAACTCTTTAAACATTGGCCTAGGCAAAGAGTTTTTCAAGAAGACACCAAAGGCAATCATAGCAACAACAAAAATAAAGAAATGGGACCTTATCATATTAAAAAGCTCTGCACAGCCAAGGAAATTATCATTAGAGTGAATAGGCAACCTACAGAGCAAATATTTGCTTTCTACACATTGATAAAGGGCTAATAACTAGAATCTATACAGAACTCAGGAAAATCAGCGAGAAAAATTAAACAACCCTATCAAAAAGTGTACAAAGAACATGAACAGAAACTTTTCAAAAGAAGACAGAATAATGGCCAACAAACATATGAAAAAATGCTCACCATCGCTAATCATCAGGGAAATGCAAATCAAAATCATGATAAGATATCACCTAACCCCAGTGAGAAGGACCTTTTTCAAAAAGTACCAAAACAATAAATGTTGCATGGATGCAGAGAGATAGGAACACTTATTCATTGCTGGTGGGACTGAAAACTTGTACAACCTCTCTGGAAAGTAGTATGGAGATACCTCAAAGAATTAAAAGTAGAATTATCATTTGATTCACCAATCCCCGTCTTGTGCATCTACCCAAAGGATAAAAAGACATTCTATAAAAAGGATATCTGCACTAGGATGTTATAGCAGCACAATTCACAATTGTAAAGATGTGGGAACAACCCAAGTGCCCATCAATACATGAGTGGATTAATAAAATATGCTATATATCTACCATGGAGTTCTACTCAGCCATAAAAAGCAATGATGATCTAGCACCTCTTGTATTATCCTGGATAGAGATGGAGCCCATTCTACTAAGGTAAGTATCACAAGAATGGAAAAACAAGCACCTCATACACTCACCATCAAATTGGTATTAACTGATCAACACTTATGTGCACTTATAATAGTAACATTCATTGGGTGTCGGGCAGATGGGAGAGGGGAGGAGGGATGGATATATTCACACCTAATATGCGCAGTGTGCACCATCTGGGGGATGGACATGCTTGAAGCTCTGACTCAGGTGGGGCAAAGTCAATGTATGTAACCTGAACATTTGTATCCCTGTAATATGTTGAAATAAAAAATTAAATAATTAAAAAAATTTAAAAAACTTTCGCTCTGCCTTACTGTGTAAAATCTAATCCTAAAGAAGTTACCTGACCAACCTTATTTGATTATAGGTCATAAGACCCCCATTCCAGAGAGGGTCCTGCTCCACGCCCAGAAGAAATGCTGCTGAGAGAAGCCAAGAAGAACCTAGACAGTTAGCCTTCCTGGGTTTTGTCTCTCAGTGTATCAGCATTAGATTATACTCTTTTTGTCCAGTCATATTTGTACATGGGTGTCCATACTATGTTGAACCTAGGCATGAAAATGGACAATTTCCCTTGTATCTTTGTGTCTTCATTCTGATGGCTCCTGTGTATATGTTAAATAAATTTGTATTCTCTTTCTACAATTAATCTGTCTCTTGTTACTGATTTTCAGCCAATCTTCAGAGGTGAAGGGGAAATTTCCCTTGAGACAAAGAATAATATAAATTGTTTATTTACATATTAACATTTTAGTTGCTTTAGTATTTATTCACATGTGTATCTATTCCATATGTCTTCAACAAGGTAGTCTATTGTGTCCTGGCTAATTTGGATATTTTAATGCTGATTCTCTTTAGTCACATGGGGACCTGATTATGGGGCTATTATAGAAGTCATATTAAGGAATTTGTCTGGCAACACAGATATAGAGCACCTATCTCAGGGCCACACACAGAGAAGTCTTTGAGAGATAATGATAATGGCTTTTACTAAATTAGCAATTTATAGCCAGCATGCTGGGAATTACTCTTTTCTCTTGATTGTGTTAATATTTCAAACCAACCCACTATAATCTATGCAGGTGTCAAAATCTGGATACTTTACCTTGGTAAAGTATTACAGATTTTGAGAATGTTTGCTTTTTCAAGCTAGAAATTACAGACACTAACTGTGTAATGAACTTATACATGGCCATTGTCCCAGTATGCTTTGTATTATATAAAGATTCCATTAAAGCTATAGAGTAAATGGTAAAATCACTTTTGAGGACCAATATATGAAGGAACTTGTACCAAAAACAACATGTGTTTTTGGCCTTGCAATGCAGTAAGTGCCTTTGTTCATAGGAAGTCAAGCCCATGAGGGATTTTAATAAAGATAAGTTCTTAATAATATAATTTTCCTTTAAGTAAGAAGTTTTCCCTCAGCAAGCTTATGTGAAACTTAAAGTATGCATTTAAATGTGCTGTCTGCTAATTGTCAGCATTCAGGAAATAAGTGTCTTTGAAGAGCAAAGTGAGTAGAAATTCTAGAGTGAGAGATGCTCATAGTGGAAAAAAGATTCCTGTGCCTGGTTACTAATCTAATTATCACCCTATTCTTGATAGAGTTATATTCTCATAGTAAATTCTCTGCAAATGAATTTTGGGTTCTATAAATGATATTTTATTCACTTATAAAAAAACAGATAGTGTTCTGTTATGTGAAATACTGGACAACACAAGAATAAAATATGCTGTCATTTAGGTCATCTGCTTTAGTGAATTTGTTCGGACCTATTTCTAACACCTATTATTTTTAGGATCTTAGTTATTACTTCACCCATGATTATTATTATTTTAGACATTTCTTTTTAAGATATATTTGTTCCCTATTTGACTATTTCTCTTAAAGATCATTTATGTCATTCCTTAACTCAAGTTTCTTACCTTCAGTACAGAAACATTTTATTTGTTTTATAGTTGCTCAGTAGTTTGTTCTTATTCTTTCTCTATAGAATTATACTATTTTAGAGAAAGGACCATGTCTCCTACTTTTGTGTACCCCCAAACTCCAAATTTGTTGTTGTTAATTTTTAATTAATGACATTCTACAAATGAACATCAAATAAGTGGAAAATTGAATTTTGTAGGGCTAACATATTAAGTCCTAAAGTGGCATCACATTAAAAATAGGAGGCCTAATAGATAAATGTTAATGGTCAGACTTTTCTTTCAATATTAATAGGCCTTTAATCTTGTCATTATCAAGGGCTTTGTGCCCTTTCTAAGGTGAATTAAGACTCGTTATCTATCATAGGATTTGATTAAAACTTTAATTATTTATATAATACAACCCTATTATAACATAGTTCATTATTCAAGTCAAGGCTACTAATGTATATTTAGCACTCATTTTCCACCAGAACTATGCAAGGTGCTCTGGGAACACAAATTAAAGCAAAGGACAAAAAGGCATAATTTGGGGGATTTTTAATGCATCCAGATGTATAGTAGCACAAAGATTACCTCCTGAAATATTATAATCACATATTGCAAAAATCTGAAAAGATATGGAAAGTTTGTAGGCTATTGGAGGAGATAGATGCACAGATAATTTTAATGTTGTGGATTTTTTTTCTCAGGTGTTCACCTACTCAGGTGATATGAAACAGCAGATGAAGAGCACCCATCCCATTCTAGGGTTCTGGAACACACTGGCAGCCACATAATGCCATCTCTGAGTCTCAGATAGAGTTTGTGTAAGCAATGAAGGTTCGGAACACTTTCAAGGAACAGGGGTCATGTGAGCAAAATGGATATAGTATGTGTGTGGGTACAGAAATCTAAGAGTTTGATATATGAGGCTAAAATGGTTGTAAATGTGGACAGGAAGCTGAGGATTACTTGTCTTCGTTGAATTTAGACTATTAATGAGACAGAAAGTGAACTAGGCTTTGCTGTGGCAAAACTGCTCAATATAGGTTACTAAGCATAACACAAATTGATTTCTTGATTTGGTTAAGTCTGCTAGATACTGAGGCAAATCACCAGCATTCACCATCCATGAAATGACCCCACAGTCTAGGCTGCCTCCATCTCGTGCTTGCACCATCTCAGCCCACGGCTGCCATAGTGATGGACAAAAGAACCTAGGGAATCAGACAGTGGCATTTTACTGCCTCACCCTGGACGTGACCTACATAACTTTCATTCACATTTCATGGGCCAGAACAAATGGCATGATCCTTACCAATTGCATGGGCTGGAGATGGTTGTCATTCTATAAACTCTCTATGTCCAGGAAAAAAGAGAACTGATGATATTGGTGAAAATTCATAATGTTTATTACAATCAGATTTTATATTTTTGATAGATTTTTCTAATTATACATTTTTTATATTTAGTAATTTATGAAGGCTATTAGAGAATTAATTGAAAATTACTAAAGTCACTTTTAATGACAACATATTTAATACTATATATCTTTTCCCCAAAATGTGAAGCAGTGAAAAATGGATCTTGACATCAAATTCTGGATTTTTCTCACTAAAGAATATATAACTGAGGCAAGCAGTTACAAGGTGATATGACTTGTTAGAAAAGGCAAATTACTGTCTCTGATTATAAATGTTCTTTTATTTCTAATAGAATATTTGAAATTGTTTATTGGCACAAGTACTGAGCTCTATATCTTTTATAAAGTAAAAATCCCTGGTTGGTACAAAACCATATCTAAAGCCTTGGTGTGGTTAAAATTCTAGGATTATCTTGTTTCCTTGATGGGAGTGTGAGCTACAGATGGGGTTTTAGAATCCTGAACAGGAGAGAGGGAAATAGAAGGAGAGAATTTTGTGGGTGTCTAGTTGTCTAGGGCTGCCTTAACAAAGCACCACAGACTGAGTGACTAATACAACAGAAATTTATTCTCTCACGAGCTTGAAAATCTAAAACCAAGGCTGGTTGTCAGGGTTGGTTCCCTCTGAGGAAGGATCTGTTCCAGCACCTCTGCTTGCCTTGTAGACGGCTGTCTCCTCCATGAGTCTTCAGGTCATCTTCCTCTACATGTGCCCGTTTGTTTCCAAATTTCCCCTTTGTATAAAGACACCAACAATATTAGATTAGGGCTCAACCCAATGACCTCATCTTAACTTGATTAGCTCTGTAAAAATCTTATTTCCCAACAAGGCCACATTCTGAAGTACTGAGGGTTAGGACTTCAACATATCTTTTTGAGGGGTGACAATTCAGCCCAAAACAATGGATGTTGATGTAAAAACAGGCTATTCTTATAATAAAAAGACTGCCTTTACTCAAGGGAAACCAATGATTCCATTTGGATGAATTTATTTTCTCAAAGATTTATTCTAAATTCAACAGAAAATCCAAAATGATCTGGATAAATTATTTGACATTCTCTTCCAGGGTGAGAAAGCAGTATGGAATGGCGCTGAATATCAATGATCATCACATACTGTGGAAATATTTTTCAGGAACCTGGCTTCTGGGGTCAGACCAATGGTTGCTTGCAGCTTGTAAGAAAGTGTATCTATTCTATGACTTTAGGGAAATAATTTCCAGAACCTGTTTTTAAATCTGTTTATGGAGATAAAATAAAGGTTCTAAAGGTTACTGTGAGATTTAAATTTACTCCTGTTTGCTAAAATATTTATTAACAAAAGAGTGCCTGACACAAAATAAATATTAACTATTCATATTATTATTAATCATATTTTTCTGTTGAACTATGTCTGGAAAGTCTCATGGTTCAGTTTCAAATGTATTATAAATGAAGCAAAACCATCAGCACAAAAGAGTAATTTTAAAATCGGTTTCATAAACCATGGAAAGTTGTACGGTTCAAGTAATACTTCTAAAAGTCTTTCTTATTTTCCTATCATTTTGCTACTTCTCTGGTGTTTGTCAACTTAAAATTTCTGAAACCCTTTCCCAGACTGCCTCCCCATATCTGATGCAAACTCTGATGAACCAATCTCAGAATGGTAGAACTCTGATCAGAGAGTGTTAAGGAAGGATTGAAATTCACCAGGAAGAATAATTTTTTCTAGATCTGTGAAAATTTTCATTGGTATTTTAATGAGGATTACATTGAATCTGTAAATCACTTTGGGTAGTGTAGACATTTTAATAATGTTGATTCTGCTGATCCATGAGCATATGTTTCTCCATTTGTTTACATCCTCTGCAATTTCCTTTCTCAATGTTTCATAACTCTCCTTGTAGAGGTCTTTCACCTCCTTGGTTAAATATATTCCTAGGTATTTTATTTTCTTTGTTGCTATGGTAAAAGGTATTGAGGCTTGATTTGATTCTTAGCTTGACTATTGGTGTATAAAAATGCTACTGATTTATGTACATTGATTTTGTAACCTGAGACTTTGCTGAAATTATTTATCAATTTCAGGAGTCTCTTGGCAGAATCTTTGCAGTTTTCTAGATATAAGATCATATCATCAGCAAAATGCGATAGTTTGATTTCTTCTTTCCTCATATGGATACCCTTTATTTCTTTCTGTTGCCTGATTGCTCTGGCTAGGACTTCCAGCACTATGTTGAATAGCAGTGGTGACAGTGGGCACCCTTGTCTTGTTCCAGTTCTAAGTGAGAATGCTTTCAGTTTTTCTTTGTTCATTATGATGTTGGCTGTGGGTTTGTTCTATATGGCTTTTATTATTTAGAATTTTGTTTAACTAGATTAATGTCTACTCAAGTTGGAGATCTGTGAGTTGAAGCCCCTGATAACCAGCATGTTATTGAATGAGGAGATAAAAAATTGTCATAATTATATCTTCCATTTCCACCCCCACCCTTTTGTTTTTGGCATGGTTCAATTTGCTTGTTTAGGGTTTGTTTTGCTGGATAGTTTGTCAATTTAGATTTGTTTGATTTTTCTGTTTGTTAGCTTTATTTCCATTGGAGTAAACAATGGGAATTGAAATAAAATAGTTACCTTATGTCATAGTCAAAACATTCCAAAATGCTTTATTTAGTTCTTTGTGTAGTTCAAGTAGTATGTGTCGATTCTCAGTGGAATTACAAGTATAACGTTTTAGGAATTTAAATGGGTTTTAAGTGAATTTAACTTGAATTTTATTTTTTGAAAATACAATATATCATCTTTCATGATATCACATGCCATCAACAAGACATCTTGCACTCTCCTCCCACTTATACATCCTTTAACCATGGATGTTAACTATCCTCACTACAAACGTAACTGTGTGAGATAATGCATTTTAAATTAGCTATATTTAACTATTCCACAATGTATAATATATATATACTTTAAAATATCATGTTGTACAATATAAATGCATACAATTTTATCTGTAAATTAAAAAACAAAAATCTAAAAATAAATACATTTATTTTTAGAGGACACCTGGATTACTATTAACATAATGCCAGACATGAAAGGTCTTAATAAATGCTTGTTTCTGCTCATTCAGTACCCAACCACGGTTGAGAAAAGAACTTTTATTAGCTGGCAAACTAAAATGACAGTGACTTCAAGGAACAAACAAGCTTTTGATAATGTAGGTGCATTTGATAATGTAGGTCTTAGGGAAGTGTGTAGTAATTTAATGCATTTTCATGTTAATCTGCAGTGATTTTTTTTTTCTTTTACAGAGAAATTACACCACTTTTTATTCTTAAGATTCATTAAGCAATGAGTCTTACCTACACTGTTAATGTTAACTGTTTTTGCATACTTTATGATGTAAGGTTCATATTTCAATGTCTTGTTTCTAAAGTTGGTTGAAATTTCTAGCCCAGGAACCTTGTTTTATATCTATATCTTTGCCCACAATGTAAAGATGCAAATAATATTCCATAAATCTGTGTGGATGATGCCGGTGATATGTCAACAAGAGGCTTGTTTTGCCTTATTTATCATTTTAGGCAGTATGATTGCCTTTCTGCTCATCTTAGAACTAGTTTTGGATTATTTTAAGCAAAAACTTGCCCTTGAAGTTAAGAATATCTGGGAACACATGTGAGCTTAGCTTCTGTTCTGAGCTACAAGAGAGTGGAGCAAAGTTTAGCTGTATTTTAATAGGATTATATGTTAAAAAGATGGTTAGGAAAAAGGCCAGAAAGCAATTTTTAGCCTAATTGTGAATGGCCCTTAGTCAGAAACCTACCTACCACAGCATGCTAACGTCAGGTAGATGGAACAGAAAACACAAAGACAGACCTGACCTCATTAGAGAACAAAAGCGAGAGGAAATGATGTCAGTAGCAAACTGTGGGATGCAGGATGAGAAGGGTATGAAAATGAAGCTGAAGGGAATACTGAGAAAAAGGGCAGGCAAGAAAGGTCCCTCAGCAGGGCAAGAGCTAACCAACTGAAGAAAGGGCCTGGATTTCGGCTGCCTCTCAAATGTGTTGATAATTTAATACACTCTGGGTTTCATAAAATATAATTCAATGTAAATTAAAAGAACATTTAACTTAGAAATAACTTAGGGATTAATAATATTAAATAGGTTGAGAATTTGTTTCTTTTTCTAGGTGCATGGGCTGAATCACTTTTAACCTTACCCTATCTTTCAGTTTGGGAATATAATGAACATGTAATTTTTTAATGTTTGGGAAGGTCAGGATTGTGAAATGAATTATTCACTTTCCCTGCTAAACAGAGGATAAGCTTTCATATCTCTGCTTGCATGCAGGTTGTTCCTCCTGCCTGCCACGTCTTCCCTCTAAGTCTCTGCTCAAATGTCACATCTAGCCTGGATGATTCTTTAATCCACCCGGAGAACGTGACTAGCTCACTCTTCTTATAAATATACACGTCTCTGTTTTGGTCCTTATAAATTAGCACCAGAGTTAGTTACTTATGTGGTTGTTATTTTTTTTTTCTTTCCCATGAGGCCCATAAGATAAGAATCATGTTTTGTAGTTTTCCAGAGGTTAGTATGGTATATAAACAAACTGAGTTTAAGAAATATGTCAAAAACATAACAGTGGGAGAGGCAAGGTCTTGAACACAAAGAAGCCTCACAAATGTCAGATCTACGAGAGGCATGACTTTGTTCAACTCAGTTCCCTACCAGTGGGACTGGGAAATCTTGAGGTTGTGATTTTACCCTTTCAATCTCCTTTTCCCCAAATTCCTGGTGTCTGAGAAAGGGGAAACCTAAGTTTGGATCCAGAAACTCTGAATTTGTGGTGGAAGTGGTGAATAATGAGATGGTGGGTTTGGGTGGTTTTTAGTTGTGCAGGGTAATGGACGTAGGCACAAGGAACATCCATCCTTTTAGTCCCTTTTCTCATGTGACCACTTATGGTTTCTCTGGACTCTGCCGGAAGATTCTCTTAATGGTTGTGATCACAGCCCAAAGCAGAGTGTCATAAAATAGATGTAGGTTCAATTACGAATAAAGAATAAGAACCACAGATTTACACTGCTGGTGGGATGGCAAATTATTGCAACCTTTGTGGAAAAGAATTTGGAGATACCTCAAAGAGCTAAAATTAGAAATACCATTCTATCCAGCAATAGCATTATTAGGCATCTACCCCAAAGAGCATAAGACATTCTATTATAAAGACGTCTGCACCCGAATATTTATGGCAGCACAATTCACTATTGCAAGGACATGGAAACAACCGAAGTGCCCATCAATTTATGAGGGGATTGTTAAAATTTGGTATATGTTTACAATGGAATATTACTCAATTCTAAGAAACAATAGTGAGCTACCACCACTTATATTATTCTGGATTAAGCCTAAGCCCATTATCCAAAGTGAGGTGACACAAGATCAGAAAAATGGGCTCCACGTGTACTCATCATCAAATTGGTACTGACTGATTAACACTATAGTGCTCAAATGGTGGTGGTGGTCACCAGGGATTCAGGGGTTGGGGGGTGGACCCACATCTGAGAGATGTGGTGAACATTGTGGAGGGGAAGGGCATACCTCTAACCCTTGCTATGGAGAGGCACATATATAAAATGCAACCAAAATGTTCGCACTTTCATATTTTCTTGAAACAAAACAAAATTTACCACCACCACCACCAACAAAAAAAAACCCTAAAAAAAATTGAACCCCAGATTGATGGGATTAAGACCACTAGGACTTTGGGATGCTCTGTCTCAGGCTGTGAGAGGAGGGGAGGTGAGGGAATTGGCTGAGCAGAAGCCAGAAATAAGGGCAGATGTTAACTGCTGAGTTGGGGGCCATATATCAGCAATCTGGGAGTACAGCAAAGCATGCTCCAACCTCAGAGCCTAAGGGCTCTCATGCATGAAAAGCTGCAGACGGCCTGACTTGAAAATTTCTCATGGCTGTAGAGGTAGATTGCTATATGTCAGCCTGGGAGAAGGGTCTTAAGGCTTCCATTGTTAGAACACTGGGCCAAGCTCCTTCTCTTCCTTTCTCTCAACAATGCTTCAGTTAATGTAAAACTAGTCTCCCAGTGGAAAGCATGTAGTTTCTTTGTTCCTTGTTCAAATGGTCACAGCTACTGAAGTTAAAGATTGATATCCATGTACATAGCTTGAGCTTGGGATAAAATTAGTTAGTTTACCTTAGGACAGTTGTACCTACTGAAGAATTATGTGTTGTTTACTTCTGGAAAGGAGAAGGTGATTAGCTAGGGCACCTTGTGATTTTGAGGGGAGCCCCAAGACTTTTGATCATTGTATCCCGTGCATTTTTCACATGAGCTCATTGTATTTTGCAGCATGGCAAAGAGAATAAAAAGCAAGCATTGGGTTTCAGTCACCACCACCTTGGCACCAGAGTGCTGGTGGTCCCCTGATTTCCCTGCACTCTTAAAATGATTCCTGTGTCTGTGTCTTTGTTTCTTTCATCTCTTGCAACACATTCTGCCTGGGGACCCTATCTTTATCAGGGACTTTGCAGACCCCCAATAACAGATGAAACTCATGGCAGCCAACAAAACCTAATACTTGGTAAAACAAAGATTTCTGATGCACAGATGAAACAAATTTTAAATAATAATCCATAACTTGTCAGTATGTGAAAGAATTGGGATGGCATTGTAGATATTTATGCAATACACTTTTCCTGTGATTTCTCAAGCAAGAGCAAATGCTCTTTATTATCTGTCCATGTCCATCACCTTTGGCTTCTTTTGCATTAATGCATATAGCAAATGTTTGTATCACCCCTTAAGACTTAGATGAGGTTTGGGCAAAATCAACAATCTCTTCTAGTCACAGTTAATATTCCTTCATCTCAGGAACTTCCAGGGCTGCAAGATAATGACCTCGTAAGGCCAGGTTATATTTCACATAGAACATTGAAAATGTAGTAAAAAAAAAAAAGCTACAACCACCAGTGAACTGCTTCTTGGTTGGTGATGCAGGAGTAAGATCACCAATTCTGTTATACAGGCCCTCAGACACTCACACTTATTTGGGTCTGAACTTTTATAAACATTCAAATATTATTAGTTATCCAGACACAAAAGACTATCTCAGTGTATGATCCTATTCACATGTCATTCTAGAAAAGGCAAAACCATAGTGATGAAAAGCAAAACAGTGATCCCCACTGCCATGAAGTAGGGAAACGTGATGGACTGCAAAGGGGCAAGAAGGAACTCTCGGGGGTGATGGATGTGCCCAATGTCATGATTGTGGTGCAGGGTAAATGACTTTGTATGTTTGGAAAATTCAAAAAACTGTACACTTGAAATTGACAACTTTCATTGTAGGTCAATTGTGCCCCCATGAAGCTGAGAAAATTCATCGACCATGCTGCGAGCATTATAACCTACTATTTTTCTAAGTCATTAATTGCTTGTATTTTAGAGTTATGTTCTGAAGAAATGTAGAAAATTGAAATGTTTCTCAATCGATCACAGGCAAAATTATGAATTACAATTGGGCTAAGATAGACCATAGTTTATAGATTCAGTAATTGAAGATAGTAGATGGGCATAGAAGAGACCAAGGAAGTGGGAGTTGGTACAGGCTGCCTCATTTTCTGGGATAAAAGTTTATAGTATTATTAGTGCATCATCCTCTGGGGGTTACTGACTTCCAGAGCTTTGCTTATTGCATTGATTGATTCATTCTTGTTTAATTGTGCATGGGGTGTGTGTGTGTGTGCATGCACACAGGCATTATAATGCGGTGGAAAAAACATCAAGCCTAGAGTGTTGATTCCATCACTTACTAGCTATGTGATTTTGGACAAATCACTTAATATTTCTGAGCCACTTTTGAAAATGGATATAATGGAATTTTTAAAAAGTATCCTTAATACCCAATATTTGTGAGAGATTCAAATGATAGTTACTTTTCTTATTTCAGCATATTACGGGAGTGCAAATGTTTAGGTTACATATATTGCCTTTGCCCCACCCGAGTAAGAGCTTCAAGCATGTCCATCCCCCAGATGGTGTGCACTGCACACATTAGGTGTGAATATACCCAACCCTGATCCCCCCCATCTGCCTGACACCCAATGAATGTTACTACTATATGTGCACGTAAGTGTTGATTAATTAATACCAGTTTGATGGTGAGTATATGTGGTGCTTGCTTTTCCATTCTTATGATACTTTACTTTTACCATCAAAAGTAGTAATGGAATGTACCAAATCCTATGAGAGTTTATGGCCTTAGCACAGTTGGCTGTAGAAGTTTTTGCGTGTTTATTGACTCCCAGACCTCAGTACTCACCAGATCACATGTGAAATTATATCAGTGAGGTGACATTGATACTATTCTCACAGCCACTGACACATTTTATAATCCCTTTTATGACTTCAGGTGATGATCTCTATGAAGTTATACCTCTATCACTCTTGTCTCTTTTCAAATAAACAATTAGCATAATAAAGGGTTATTAAAGAATGTGCCAGTTTTGAACTCATACACAGAGTTGAGTTATCAACAGAATCATCTTTCTCAGAGCTTAATACTTCAGTTTGTGGAATAAATACAAACATAAGAATAAGTAAAACATTTTTGAAATATATATGTATATTTCTATTTCTCAATCTAATATTAATATTACAGTACATTTGATGTTAGCCCTCTCCTCCTCCCATTTTAAATGGCCCATTACTATTTTTCATCCTTGCCCAGATTTTTCAGCCTAACATTCCCTTCCTCATATGGATTTTTGGTGGATAAAAGTTTACTCAACATACACACTCAAACATTGATGGAACTTCCTTCATTAAATCCTCTCTGGTGTGAATCATCATAATGAACCCAGGTGTCTATTCACACCTGGGTACTTCTTTATACCTCTATTTACAGCACCTTTATTGTTTACTTGTGCCTTATGCTTACTTGGAAACATTGCATCTTAATCTGTAGACAAAATTTATTATAGTTTAAGTTTTTGCTAGGTATTTACCTGGATTACACATCTATTAGTAATTCTCTGTATGACCCCATGAGGTAGACAGCATTGCTACCTCTCTTTTATAAATAAGGAAACTGAAGCAAATACATGTTAAGTATTTTGTCAATGTCACTCAGATAACAAATGAAGAAAGGAAGGCTCAAAGGATCAAATGAAATAGTCTCTTTCATTTGTTTCTATGTTTAAATTCCTATGCCTGCAGGTAGACTTTAATCCACCAGAAAGCAAAAAGAATACCTCCTTCCTATGTCTCAAGTGCTCAGAACATGATTCTGTACATAATAAACCCTTGATAAGTACTTGTTGGATAGCTTAGTGGAAATACATATTTGCAAATATACATACATAATGAGTGAGATGTGCACCATCTGGGGGATGGTCATGATGGAGACTCAGGCTTTTTGGGGGAGGGGGGGAAATGGGCATTTATTGAAACCTTAAAATCTGTACCCCCATAATATGCCAAAATAAAAAAAAAAATTAAATAAAAAAAAAATACCCAAGCTGATGAAACACCTTTCAAATACACTGTGACACAATAAGTAAAAAAAAAAAATTAGTAGAGAATATATAGGCATAGCAAAATCAACAATGGCTAATTTGATAAATAGAAAAATCAAATTTAGAAATTTTTAAAAGAAATACAATGAACAGTACATGTAAAAATATTCAATCTCATAGTAAATTAAACATGAAAAAAATCAATGACTTATAATTTTTGCTATGAAATTAAAAGTAAGACTATATTGGGCTTATATCCTCTCACTAATGCCCAGCCTTGTAAACCAAGTAGCATACCTTAGTGCTTAAGAACACAGTTTCTGAAGCCAAACTGACTGCTTTACGTCCCATCTCTCCAACTTGTGTGAACCTGAGCAAAATACTTAATGTTTCTGGGCCCCAATGTCCTTAAGTATAAAATGGGGAGATGACAATACTTTCTTCATAGGGTAGTTGTAAAGTTGAGTTGATATTTAGAAAGATTTCATGTCATTGACTGGCATAGAGTATGTTATACAAAGGCTTGTTAAACAAGCAATTCTCAGGTTTTCATGAAAGGGAAGGTGGAATTCCATGTTTGTTGATGGACAAGCATGGTCTGAGTACTCCAAATGTGTTTAACTTATGTCGTCTTGACAGCTCTGAGGCAGGTATTGTAAGCCCCTTTTTTACACATAAAGGAACCAAAGGAAGAGGTCAACTATTTGTCAAGGACCGATGACTGGTGGGAGAACAAGTGTAATACACTCCCATGATACCCTACTTCTATTGACTTTAAGCTTCTTGGCATTAAGAACCTAAAAATTTATTTTTGACTTTCACACTAACATGAAACACAGTGCTTCACAAACTGTAATAACTGATAATAATTGAAGGAAACATATGGATTGAGTAACTAAAATAAGCTTCTGACAATGTATTTGGATAAAAAGATACTTTAAGATAAATCTAATGATATAAATAAATTTGAGATAAATGCCAATGGAATGAGAATTAAGAAGTACTTTTAGAAGTTCACATACAATCTTTTACATGTTTATTTAATACTGAGTAGGTTTCTTTAAATAGTAACTTATTTCAATATCTATTTTCTTCTTTCCGTTTCTGAGATACTACAATTCATTACAAGGACTTTCTTTTGTTATAGTTTTCCAGGATGGTTTTCACTAGTTTATAGCATTTTCAATGTTTTTTTCATGGATCAAAGAAGTATTGATGATATAGCCTTAAATACATTTTACTTTTTGTTTCTTTAAAAACTATTCAGTGATAGTAGACTGCAACAGGATATATGATACATCATGGTGTGAAGAAAAAAAAACAGCTCTCTTTTGTCTTCTAAGTGTTTGAAGAGATATTGAATACTAGGTAATCTGTTATCAATAACAGGGAACAATAATGAGGCAAATGTGATTCTGGTGTCAATGAACACTCAAAGTTGATGTGACTTAATTTGAACAACTGACCAGATGTAGAAGCCTAAAAAAAAAAAGAAAGCAGACAAGCACAGTGACAGAACCAATAGGTCATGTTTCCCAGAACATGAACATAGACAGTACATTTATGACATCCAAATGTCAAAGCAGCAGGCTGGGAGGGGAACGCATAACTGTGCAGCTTGACCAGGGTTTTTCTGTCAGGCAGTCATCCTCAGATATTAAGGACGACAAGGAATGCGTAGTTTATTTTTTGTACAATTATTCCAAGGAATCATAAGCTGAGAATTTAAGAACCAAGGAGATATTTTAGATTCTCATTTCTCAGAAGAGACACTTGAGACCCAGATAGGTAAACTGATTTTCTCAAAGTCATATGGTTAGGTAATACCATGCCTGGAACTGAGACAAACAAAAAGAGATTAAAATCACATCCTAGATTCTGCGTTGACCCTAGTAGACATCACAATAGGCACACGTGTGAGATATTTGTAAATTTTTTTCTTTCCATTTATTGTCTGTCTTGCTGCTCTCCTGCCCCTACCATGCCCCTTACAACCCCTCCTTTCTCTCTCCACTCTTCCTCCTCTTGTATGACCATGGGTTGTGCTCTCAGTTGACTGATAATGGCAGTACTTATTAAGGATTGATGGATGAGATAATATTGGAAATTTAATGTGGGGTTTTAGAGACTAAAAATCCTTCTGTATCCAACAAATGGAGCTATGACATGAAATGACAAGGTGGTGTGGGCTTGTTACTTTAGAGATGCAGGGGCAGCACTGTCCCCTGCAGGTATGTGGAAGGTATAAAATGTACCTAATTTACTGGGTGATTTAGCTAAGGAGATTTCCAACCAGAGTGTTGCAAGGGTCACCTGGTTTCTCCTGCTGCTTATTATAAAATGCAAGAGGACAAGAGTAAGTAAAGGAAAGACTGTTCAACAAAAATAAATTATGACTTTCTGTTTTGGAAGAAGCTCAGCTCTCCAGTTGCCAAACAATGCTAAAGAAAAAAAAAATGGCTTCCGGGCAAATATCTAATCCAAGCACCATCAAGAAAGCATGGCATAGAGATGAAAATGAAGACGTTACTGTGAAATGGTTTGTTAAAGCCTTACAAAGACCAAAAGTGGTGCTCTAGCAATCTCTCAGTCAGACACACACCCTTAAGGATATTAACAGGATACCTTGCAGCCCCATAAATCAACCATTGGATGGCTGTGAAATTCAAGGGAGTCATCCCTCAGGCTGTTCAGCAGAAGCCAAAGGGCTTATTTTCCAAAGAACCTGGGTGAATTGTTGCAAGATTCACTCACTTGGTTCCTAGCAAGGGTGTTAGCCAAGTTGTTAAATTTTGTAGGCTTTTCAGCAGCACTAGAATTTATTTCTTTCTCTCTTAGAGACTCTGAGCAGAGAGAAGATAGAGTCTGAAAGGCATGAATCCCTTGGCTCCTTCTCACTCTGTAAATGGTTTTCCCAACTTTTTCTTTTCTTTCTCCCAGCAGACTCAAGGAACTCAGCCACTTTGCCCCCCTTCAAAAGCCAGCAATTTATATTTACTCTTTTCCCTCTCTCTCTTTTTTTGTAAAGATTTTACTGCCAATCTCTAGAGAGAAAGTGAAAAAAATAACAAAAAACTACATCAAATTATGGAGTTATAAAGGCTACTAAATTTTACACATTTGTAAGTCTATAGATAGACCAGACTCTCTTGTGTGGATATCAGTGTCTGATATTCACAAGTCCCTAAACAGCATATCTCAAAGAATATCATAGAATGTATAAACACTTTTGTGAACAAGTTCTGTGTTAAAGCTTAAAAAGTTTATTTTTAGTAAGACATTTTGGAGTTTTTACAGGCAAATATTCATAGTATATTTTTGAAGGTAAAAACAGCATGTATATAACCTGCTTTCAAAGCATATATGCACATATGCATGTACACATACATATACAGAAAAATTATTCTCAAGTACACATAAAGCATTTGTAAAAATTGTGGCTAAGACATAATGTGAGTATTAACAAAGATCAAATAAAGTAACTGGTACCATACATTCTCTGACCCCAATACAATTTTATAATAAATAAATAAAAGAAAACCAAACGAAGACCTCCAAGTTTATAAATGTAAAGAGAGCCCTCAATAATATGGACTTACACTGCACAAAGCTGAACTAGCTGCCAACACTGTTGAGTGCCTGTTTTACCCAAGCAGAGACCAACCTGAGCCCCTGATTTGACCTCATTACTTTTGTGGACACCAGTCACTGGGGGATAGGTTGATTTCACGAACCCATTTCCATTAGAGTGGGGGCTGTGATTCCTTTTTGCTGAATCATATACTTACTTTGGTTATGGATTTGACTTCCATGCCTACTATTAATATATATATATTCCAGAACTACCACTGTAAACTTACTGAGCGCCTTATTCCATTCATAGTATTTAACACAACATATTTTTTTTCTCTCTTTCCATAAAATAAATGAGGCAATAGACTGATACCATAGCATTCACTCATATTACCATGTGTCCTATCATTAGATGCAGCTGGCTCACTGACAGCATGACAGCATCAAGTGGGAGAAAATATCTTATAAATGTAAGGTGTTGTCCTATAGGATGTAGTGCATGCTCTAAAAGATAAATTAAAATGATTTTGTTTCCTCAGACCAGAACATTGGGTTGGAGAACACAAGGGTGAAAAAAGGAATAGCACCTATCACTCTTAAACCCAAGGGCCCACATGCACGGTGTTTTCTGTGGTCAGAAGTCTTAGAGTCCAAGGGAGAAATGATTTGTCACAGGAAATAATAATGTTTCCACTGAGACTGCTGACTTACCACTTTAGGCTCTTCATGCCATTGATCCAGCAAGCCTCGAAATATTCTGTGTCATCTAGGCTTGTTAATTCTGACTGGCATGGGAAAACAGGGCTGCTGTTGGCAATGTGTGACCAGAGGAAAGCACTGGGGCCCAGAGCCTCGTTTGGGGTGTCTCATTCTAATGCCATGTCCAGTGGTAGGAATTTACAGAAGTGTTCAGCAAGCTTACACAGGCAAGATCATTAGGAGATCAGACCCTGTGGAAAAGAAGATTTGGGTCCCCTACCTACATCCCCAAATAATGAACCCATCCCACTGAGATGCTGCACAAGGCAATGGAAACATGAAGTGGATAGAGAGAGAAGACATTTTAGATGTCAATCACAACCTCTTGATGAATGATAGAAACAAAGATTTTAGTAACCACTCCTTTCTTAATCTTTGCTTTGTTAATATATTTGTAAGACAACAAAAATTCCCTTTCATTCTCTCTCTTGGAAGGCTAACCATTTAATTAAGTCCTTAGGTTATAAAACAGTAAAGTGGGATTGGGACTGACCTGGAAGAGGGAAGAACAGCATCCACAGACGCATATAGCAGTGATGGTCTATGGCCTTTTCCCTTAGAGGAGTGGGGAAATGTAAACAGGGATCACACTCTTTAAAAGTGCAAAGGTCCATGGCAGAGGCTGCACAGACATGGGAGGAAGACAGTGGATTGACCCTCAGCAAACCTTCTTCTAGTGAGTCTTTGCAGAGACCTAAAAGCTAAATGCTGCATTTCCCAGACTCTCTCACAGACAGGAATCTGAAAGTGAATTTAGTTCTTCCAAATAGATAAACTTACATGAGATATGAGAAGTGGAAGTTAGGTGGAAGCTATACTCCTGGCGATTTGGGAAAGCCAAGTCAGAATATGTGGATATTTTCCTGGATGAACAGCCAAGGATCCACTATTCCAGTATTTTCAAACATTTTTCTCAAGATCTAATACTCTACATTAACTAATTTTATGTTTAAAATAGTTGGAGTGATTTCTTTTCCTGCAACTAAACCCTTAGTGACAAAACTTTTAATGAAGAAGTGCCAGAAAGCATTCCCTTTAAAATAAGAGATAAATATGTCTGAACATTTCTATTTAGTATAAGATCAGAAAATGAAAGAAAATGTGCAAGAATTGGAAAGAAGTAATAAAGCTATCATTATTTAAAGATTACTGTATACATAGAAAAAACTCAAGGCAATTTTTAGATACAATTTTAGAATTTATAAGGCAGTCATCAATGTTGTTGGATATTGGATCAACATCAGTTTTAGTCCCATGCACAAATAATAAGCTCTCTAAATATATAATTTAAAAAGAGGCAATAGTTATAGTAGCAGCAAGAAAAAAACCAAAGAATTCTAAAGCCTAAGAATATATCTAGCAAAATATTTTTAAAAAGCTAAACCAAAGAAATTATGAAGAAAATATAAAATCTTATAGAAAAAATCATAAAAGACACAAATAAACAAAAGGATATATGACATTCAAGGCAAATTGGGTCAATATATGATAAAGGTGTCAATTTTCTTCAAATTAATATATAAATTCAAGTCATGTCAATATCTAGCTAAACTAAGTGTTTCATAAAATTTGACTAGCTAAATTTCAAATTTATATGGACTTGGAAAGGGCCAAGAGTAGTCAAGATAATTTTGAAGAAGGAAATGGTTGGGGGATTTGGCATACTAGATCTGAAGACACATTTTAAAGTTATAGTAGTTGAGGCCATGTAGCACTGGTTTCAGGTTAGGCAAAGACACAACTGAAACAAAATAGAGCAGACCAAGACAATGCCTCTGAGAAACCTGATCTGTAACAGTTCCCCTGTACGTGTGGGAGAAAGATTATTTAATGACTGGTGCTGAGCTAATTAGTTACATATATGCAGTCAAATAAACTTGAATCCTTACCTTAAGCCATATATAAAAAGCAATTTCATTTGACTTATGGTACTAAACATGACAAAGTAGTAATAGAAGTGTGTTTTTATAACTACAAAGCAATGAAGGAATTCTTAAGGAAGACGGGAAAAAAAGAGGAACGCATAGGTAAATTAAAAAAAAAAAAAAGCCAAAATGAAGCTTCTAACAAAAGAGGAGACTAAGAAGGTGGACTAGAGCAGCCGCACAAGCTGCTCACAAAGAGGAGAGGATCAGAAATGGCAACGGACACTCACCTTTGGATCTACCATCTGAGCGAGAGCTCTGAGCATCCCGGTGAGGAGGCGGGGTGAAGTGAAGAGGATAGCAGTGGCCCATGTTGCTCAGCAGGACCAGAGGCACTTAGGAAGGAAAGGGTCCACCTGTGAGAAAGGCACAGGGAGAGAATACTGGGCAGAGCTTCCCCTGAGGACACTGCATCGGAGAGGCAAGAGAGCCCCTCCACGCAGCAGGCCTCCAGACTGACTGAGATCTGACTGGAGGCTATGCACTGGGTGGCTCTGGAGAAAAGGGACAGCTGGCTAGCGAGCCCTGGGCACTGGGGCTGGTGCCATTGTAACATCCCAACCCCTGAAGGCTACTTTTGCCCAGAGGTCAGATCCATGACTCCAGGCACACTCTTGCCCACACCAGGCAGAGAGAGAGGGGACAATCCCAGCACTTGTGTGCTCTGTGGGCAGCTGCTGCCCACAGCCACTTAGAGCCATGGGCAGAGCAAGAGACGGAAGGGCCTGGTACTTGCTGCTGTAGCCTGGGTAATCCTGTTCAACTGCACTTCCTGTGAGACCAGCATTTATCTGCAGCCCTCAGTACTCACCACCAACTGCCAGGGCAGCTAGACCACCGCTGCCTGAAAGGCCCCCGGTGGGATGAAAGCCAGTGCAGCCACAGACTTTGGATCTGGGCAGTCTGCCCCATGGCCACCCTGACCCACACATGTGAGCACCATGTCCCATGGACTGGCTCCATCCCTAGTAGGCACCCTGCCTATAGGTCTACTCTGTCCGGGGGTCCTGCTCCACCCCCCACATGAGCTGGGACCTGCTGGCTTGCTTTGCACTAAGGGCAACTCCACCCCACATCTGCGGTCCTGCAGGGCCACTAAGCTTTGAGCACCTGCTATACCCTGAGCAGCACCCTGTGTGGACCTCACCCAGCCCACATGCCTGGCACCTTGGCTGCTGATGTCTGCATGTGTGCACCCACACTAGGCACCAGGGGTTGCCCTGCCTCAGCAGTCCGGTGACAACCAGGGCAATAGACACCACAGAGCATCAGCATTAAAAGCTCTCAGTGCATGTGCCCTTCTCCTGCCTGGTCAAACTTCTGAAGTAGGATCCAAACAGACCATCCAAGGACCCATTTTTATCTTTGCCAAGGAACAGAGGTCCCCGCAGAGAACAGGTGTACCATATCTGCTATCTGTTTTGAACTGAAAGAAATGGCCCCAGATGAGAAGGCAAGTAAGATGAATGGAATTGAGAAATTGTTAGAAAGCCATCTCAAAGAAAACGAAACAATAATTCAGGATATAAATGAAAATTCACTAGATAGATAACATTAGAGAAGAGATAACAGAACTTAAAGAAATGAAAGAATCATTTAAGGAATTTCAAAACACATCAGAAAGCTTTAACAACAGACTAGACCAAGCTGAAGAAAACATTTAAGAGCTTGAAGGATTTCGATTTCAATATAACTCAGTAAAAAATGCAAAAAAGAACAAAGAAGAATGAACAATCACTGAGAAAAATATGGGATTATGCAAAGTGAACAAATATAAGAATTATAGGTATCCCTGAGGAAGAAGAAAAAGCAATAGGTATGGAAAACCTATTTGAGAGAATAATAAAGGAAAACTTCCCTGATATTACTAGAGGTTTAGATATCCAGATATAATATAGTCATGAAACCCCTAGAAGATTCATAGCAAATAGGACAGCACCAAGACATACAGTCCTCAGCCTGACCAAAGTCAAAGTGAAGGAGAAAATCCTCCAATCTGACAGATGAAAGCAACAAGATGCTTTTAAAGGAAAACCCATCAAACTAACAGCAGACCTCTCAGCAGAGACCTTTCAAGTCAGAAGGGATTGGAGTCCCATTTTTAATCTTCTTAAATAGAATAACTTCCAGCTAAGAATGTTGCCTTATAGGAAATGCTTAAAAACGCTCTATATTTGGAAAAGAACCATTGATAACTACCAATGTACAAAAACCTTAAAGTTAAAGCTCACAGCTCTTAAAAGACAGCAACATAAGGGAGAAAACAAAACTAATTATCATCCAACATGATGAACAGAACATTATCTCACATATCAATACTAACATAGACCATAAATGGTCTTAATGCTCCTTTTAAAAGACAAAGACGGGTTGAATGGATGAGAAGACACATCTCAAGTCTCTGCTGTCTCCAAGAAATCCATCTAACTCACAGGGATACTAAGAGACTCAAGGTAAAGGGTTAGAAAAAAATATTTCATGTGAATGGAAACCAAAAGTAAACAGGAATAACTATTGTCATATCAGATAAAATAGACTTTAAATTAACAGTCATTAAAAAAAAGACAAGATCATTACATAATAATAAAGAGAAGGACCCAATAAACACTCACTCTCAACATCCTCCTCTATAATTTCCCAGCCCAACAACTGACCTTTCTAAATCCTGATTTGCACCCTTGTACCTTACTAAAAATGGGACTTCCACTAATTTATTTGACTGTGGCTCTGATAACCTATGCTTTGCTAATCTCTTTCTCCTTGTAGCCTGAAGTATGACCTGTCTTGCAGCCCATAATACTGGGAACCCAGTATTATGAAGCCAAGAAACTTGTGCCTGCCTGACTGATACATCTCATAAACTCTATCAACCTCCTTGGATAGTGATAGTGTTCCAGGATGCATCTTTTGTGGACTAGTGGACATTGCAGAGCTCTGTAGATAGTTTGTGCCCCAGAATGAATCGCCTTACTCCTGAGAGTTTCCATCATGTCTCTGCTTCTGGTTATTTTCCAATTTATATACTTACCCATTGATATCTTAACTCATCAGAGAGCAGCTTATATTTAATACAATTACATAAGCCTCTTCAAATAGATGATCATTTTTTCCTTAGTTATGTCATATGCTAGACTATCTTCACAATTTCATTATGAGAGCCTCCCATTGTTCTTGAGTCATTTTCTCTTTTAAGGTCTCCTACTGTTGGAATGTACCTGTGTTTGCTCTTTGAAGTTTAGAGAAACCTTGAATTTTTTGATCCATTTGATTAAAACAAAATTACTCTTGATACAAAAATGAATAAGACATTGTACTTTCGAAGACTCACCACCCAGGTAGGTTGGGTTAGATAGACAATGCTAGAAAATGCTTTAAAATATAAATTGGTAAAGGCTCTAGGAGACAATTTTAGCAATATTTTAGGACACAGAGGAGAGAACAGAACATTTTGCACAGGTTTTGAAATGTAGGGATTTTCCTAGTATGTGAAAATGATGGGGCATTTCTGACAAATAGTATCAACATACATACGAGCACTGTTATGTGAAACAGCGTACGTGTCCAGCTAGCAAGGAAGGCATTGTTGTGGTAGAATGATGGTGTGTGACAGGGGAGTGATCACAAAGAGCAGCAGGAGTAAGATATGGAGAATATCAGTTAGTTTTCTTGCTGGATTATGAATTTCATTACATAGTAAGAAGGATCCACCTAACATTCTTCAACAAGAAAATGCTAAAACCTATGTTCTTAAAAAATAACTCTACATAAATTCTCTCCCTAGGCCAATGCACATATAGTAGTAACATTCATTGGGTGTTGGGCAGGTGGGAGTAGGGAGAAGGGGATGGATATATTCACATCTAATGGGTGCAGTGCACACCATCTGGGGGATGGACATGCTTGTAGCTCTGACTCAGGTGGGGCAAAGGCAATATATGTAACCTAAACATTTGTAACCCTGAAATATGCTGAAATTAAAAAATAAATTTAAAAAAATTAAAAATAACTCTAAAATGTTATGATTAATTCAGGGGATTCTAATTTTCACTCTTATAGGATTGAAGGATTGATACAGCTATTTTTAGGCAAGAACCTAATCTCAGTTAAGTGGTCATTGAGCAACTCACTTTACACACTTTACATGATCAGTGAGTTCTAGGCATTATGATCTCCTCTCTCCACTTGAATTTTTCCCATGTCCATAGTTATGTTCCATGTTCACCCTTGAGTAGCAGTTTCATGGACAGCAACTAAAGCTGTATTTTACAACTTATTTTGGGACCATGGATATCGGGTTGAGCATTTTCTCAACTTTCTAATAGATCTGTAGATTATCCCAGCATAAATTTCTGTGTTCCTTATATTCTACACAAAGGCAAGTTGTCTGTAAGATTTGAACTCAGGGGCTACTTGTTTATGACTATATCACAAAGAGCTTTCACAGGGGCCTAGAAACTAATAGGAATTCAATAATATTTACTAAATGAATAAAAGAAATAACAAATAACAACAAGTGCCATTGAACCATACTACATTCTTGGCAAGGAGTTGGTGAGAAGTCAAATATGAAATTGTAAAAGTGATACAAGATTCTAACATGTTTGTGTCAGGCTGGTATGTGGCAGAGCCCCCAATCGTTCTCAAAATCTGTTCTTGAGATGTTCAGCTCAACTTTCTTGAATATACTATCAGGCACAAGAGGAACCAATATTTCAGGTAGAGAATTTGTTTAAATTTATAACCTAATTTAAAGGTCAAACACAAGTTTAAAGTTTCCAAAATTTTTTATAAAAAGTAACTTTTTGCTACTTGTGTTTCTCATTTCTTTCATTCTTGGCTATTTTTTAATTGTGTACAGATATATATTCTCTGCTTGTGTTATGGAATGCATAAACAGCTACAATGATAGGCCATAAAATTAAAGGATAATATATCAGTAAATGAAATATAGTTTCAGATAGAAAAATGGAACTATTTACCTGTTGCTGGATGCCTCCTTGTTTTCTGAGTCTTATCCATCTTTAAAAGAGTTAACATTTCAATCTCATTTACTTTTATTTACATACACTACTCAACATGAATTCAGCAACTGGTACTTGCCACAAAATATGCCTAGGGTTGAATGAAGTTAATTTTCTTATGTGTATGTTTTACCTTTTCAAATTTATTGATAAATCTCCCAGAGGACCCATCTCCTTAGCTCACCATAACTATTGCACAATATTCTTTTATTATTGGCTAGTATGTTACAGAGAAATAAGAAATGTGTAGGGAATGGAAAGGTCAAAGTTTCAGTCCTTTTACTGTTAGTGGCTAAAGCATTGTGTCCACTCAGTCACAGTTTCTTCCCCCACCTTGTATAAAAGGAGGGGGCTGCATATCATTCATGGGTCAGGAATTCAACAAATGTAATCACTAGAAAGGCACTTAAAGAATATATAGGCTTATTATGATAAACACAGATTGAGAGAATTTAGAGTGACACACTTCAAATCACATATATCAAAGTTAAGAAAGCTGGTGTCTTACTTGTTAATACAGTATTCCTTCTGCAGTAGTTTGTAATTGTTAGTTTTATATAGGTGTTAAGACCAGCAGAACATAAGTCTTCTGTGGCATATACCATCAGAGTAGTAATTAATCACATGACTTCAACCATTAATAATTATAGCTGCCATATTAGGTACTTTTCATATATATTTGGGATAATTTATGCTCATATGTAGCCTAATCTTCATGGCAAACTCATGATAGATACTATCATGTATATTTTATAGATAAGGGCAATGTACCTTGGCCATGTGACAATTAATCATGTAAATAACACCCTAACCCAAATTTTGTTGGAGGAAATTTCCCATGCCCTAACAACTAAGCTGCACTCCCTGAGTCAGGCTTAGCTTTGAAATAAATCGATAGGATTAGTCCATGTCTTAGGTTTCTTCCAACCTCAGTAATCAATATTTTTATTCTGTTTATATCTTGAAAAGCAATCATTAAGTAACTCTAAATTTAAAATACTGGTAATCCAGGGTTCTTAAAAGGTTTACTTATTTTTTTCCCCATGCAAGCTACAGTGAACTGGTCTCAAAGCTTTCCATGTAGTATTAGAAATCTCTTTGGTATCAAATATAGCTTTTTAGTTGTCATCTAGAGAACAGGAGCACACTGCAATGGGGGTGGCCTACTAGTTGAGCCCTGATCATTTGCCCATTATCATTTTCACCTGTTTTTAATTGAAAGGACAGTGCACCTACAATTTTCCTTTTATATTGTACAAGTATCATGCTGACAAATATTGAGCTTTTCCAAAACACTATGAATGTATAACTTAAAAAAATATTCTACCTTATCATTATTTTAGCAGGTAGCCAGATCTCTTTGCAGGGAGCAGTTTCCCCAGTTAGTTCATATTCCTTGCCCTGAGGTTTCTGTATCTCTTTCTTCTTCTTTTCTCTTTGAACATGTTGTGCTCATTAGCATTACCATTGCACACTGTAAAAAGGTGGAATTGAGAGAGGGTATTTTCACATACTAGTTGCAAAGAGGCTGAGGACAAATAAGTAAAACAAGGATCTGAGAAAGTATCTGCTGTTTCTATGTATTTACACTATTCCTCATCTACATCAGTTTTGAAAGCCCCTAGGTGAATATTTAGCTACATATTCTGTAGAAAATTCTGAGAAAGTATCTGCTGTTTCTATGTATTTACACTATTCCTCATCTACATCAGTTTTGAAAGCCCCTAGGTGAATATTTAGCTACATATTCTGTAGAAAATTCTTACATTCTCTATAAGAAATTCAGCATATAGCAATAGAAAATAAGATTATTTAGAATCTTGATAAATATTTAGATTATTTTACTAGTTTCTTAGTTTTAAATTTTTCAATAGAAGAAATACATCCTTAGTATTCACTTATGAAAAAAAATCTTAATATTTTCATTGCCTATAATGCTCAGAATCCAGTATTTCTCAAACGTGGTCTAAAATGCCCTGCCAGACTTAAAATTATTTTTAGAGACATTCAGGTTTTCCATATTTTTACATTAAGTATTTTGACAATGTCTTTAATTAAACAGACAATATAGGTATATTGTAGATCATCTACATTGCAGCCTATAACTGAATCTTGACTCCATTTCTGCTCCAATAGTTACTTTTTTATTTAACTTCACTCTATGTAAAGGCTGAATGCAAATATTTGTGGTACACTGTAGGATTGAACGTTTTACAATAATTTGAGAAAAGTGATGGAGGAATTGAGCCATAACACATCTCTCACTGATGAAGCTGGGTAAACTCAAAAGGACCTCTGCCACAGTAGACTTACCATGTTCATATTGAGAGCACATATGTGATCTGGTTCCTTGGCTTGCAGATATCAATTTGGAGCAGTTCATTTAATGAAGAATTTTTCTGCTCCAGATCATTGGCAGTAATTGCCATATATACTCATGAAATGTAGAATTCAATAATGCAAACTTTATATTCAAGTAGACAAGACAATAGCCCAGAATTAATAAGTGATTCCTAATTAAAATTGACATTAGAGAACTTCTTATGCCAGACTTTTATTAAAATGAGAAGTCTAATTAGCTCCAGTAGTCAAGTCTTAAAGTTATTAATATTTTATAAAATGTACCAATGCATATCAACATTTTCTATATATATATATTATATTTAAGTCAACATGGAATAAAATGTTAAAATAGAAATAGGTGTTGGGCTAATTTTCCTTACTATTAAATACACATTAGTTATTATGAAAAATATAATTTGTATTTAATTTTAACAAAATAATAAGGTTAGATATTGATTTGAAATAAATTTACTTTTTTAGTTTTTTCATTTATTTTATAATATCTTTTGATTATAAGGATACTCTCCAGCACATTTTATGAAGCCAACATCACCTTGATACCAAATCTGGGAAAGGTTTCAACAAAAAAAGAAAACTACAGATCAATATCCCTTATGAATAGAGCTGCAAAAATTCTCGATAAAATTCTAGGAAACCAAGTTAGCTGCTCATCAAAAAAATAATCCATCACAAACAAGTGGGCTTCATCCCAGAGGTACAGGGGTGATTTAACATACACAAATCTACAAATGTACCACCACATAAATAGAAGTAAAAACAAAGACCATGTAATCCTCTCAATAGACACAGAAAAATCATTTGACAAAATTCAGCACTCTTTAATGATAAGAACACTTCACAAAATAGGCATAAATGGAACTTACCTAAAAATGATAAAAGGTATATATGACAAACCCACAGCCAACATTATCCTGAATGGAGAAAAATTGAAAACATTCCCACTTAGAACCAGACAAGATTGCCCTCTATCACTTTTATTCAACACAATGCTGGAAATCATAGCCAGAGCAATCAGATAAGAGAAGGAAATCAAGGGTATTCAAATGGGGGCAGAAGAGGTCAAACTATCTTTCTTTGCTGACAATATGATCTTATATCTAGAAAACCCCAAAGATTCTGCCAAAAGACCACTAGAAATGATAAATAAATTCAGCAGAGTTTCAGGTTACAAAATCAATGGACACAAATCAGTAGCATTCATGTATGCCAACAACACTCAAGCTCAAATACTCAATCATTTTCACAATAGCAACAAAAGAAATAAAATACCTAGGAATATACTTAAATAATGAGGTAAAAGACCTCTACAGGGAGAACTACAAAACACTAAAGAAGGAAATAGCAGAGGACATAAACAAATGGAAAACTATACTATGCTCATGGATTGGCAAAATCAATATTATTAAAATGTCTATACTACCCAAAATGATCTAAAGATTCAATGCAATTCCTATTATAATACCAACATCATTTTCACAGATCTAGAAAAAAATAATTCTATGCTTTGTAGGGAACCAGAGAAGACCCCATATAGCAAAAGCAACCCTAAATAAAAAGAATGAATTGGGAGGCATCAATTTACCAGACTTCAAGCTATACTATGAAGATATGGCAACCAAAATAGCATGGTACTGGCATAAGAACAGAGGCATAGACCAATGGAACAGGTCTGAGGGCCCAGATAAAAAACCATACTCATATAGCCATATGAGTTTTGACAAAGCAGACAAAACCAAAACTGGGGAAAATAATCTCTATTCGATAAATGGTGCTAGGAAAATTATATAGCCACATGTAGATGATTAAAACAAGATCCACATCTCTCAACTCTCACAAAAATCAACTCATGATGGATAATAGATTTAAACCTAAGACATGAAACCATAAGAATTCTAGAAGAACATGTTGGAAAAACTCTTGTAGACATTGGCCTAGGCAAAGAATTTATGATGAAGACCCCAAAAGCAATCACAGCAAAAATAAAAATAAATAAATGGGACCTGATCAAATTAAAAATCTTTTGCACAGCCAAGTAAATTATCAGTAGAGTGCATAGACAGCCTACAAAATGGGAGAAAATATTTGTATGCTGTATATCTGATAAAGGGCTCATAACTAGAATCTACATGGAACTCAGGAAAATTAGCAAGAAAAAGATCAAACAGCCTATTAAAAAGTGGGCAAAGGATATGAGCAGAAACTTTTCAAAAGAAGATAGACTAATGGCCAACACACATGTGAAAAAATGCTCAATATCTCCAATCATCAGGGAAATGCAAATTAAAACCACAATGAGATATCACTTAACTCTGGTGAAAATGGCTGTTATCAAAAAGTCCCAAAACAACAAATGTTGGCGTGGATGCAGAGATAAAAGAACACTCATCCACTGCTGGTGGGACTGCAAACTACTACAACCTCTATAAAAAGTTATATGGAGATACTTCAAAGAACTAAAAGTAGAACTACCATTTGATTCAGCAATCCCCCTACAGGGCATTTACACAAAAGAAAAAAAAAAACCCATTCTATAAAAAAGACATCTGCATTTGAATGTTTATAGCAGCACAATTCACAATTGCAAAGATGTGAAAAGAACCCAAGTGCTCATCAATACATGAGTGGATTAATAAAATGTGGTATATGGATACACATGGAGTGCTATTCAGCCATAAAAAATAGTGAGCTACCTCTTGTATTATCCTGGATGGAGCTCGAGCCCATTATTCTAAGTAAAGTATGACAAGAATGGAAAAAAAAATACCACATATACTCACCATTAAATTGGTACTAATTAATCAAAACTTTTGTGCATTTATGGAAGTAACATTCATCAGGGATCAGGCAGGTTGGAGAAGGGAGGAAGGGATGGGTAAACTCACAGCTAATGGGTACAGTGCACACTGTCTGGGGGATGGGCATGCTTGTCTGGTGGTACAAAGGCAATTTATGTAACCAAAGCACTTGTACCCCTGTAATATACTGAAATTTAAAAAAAAATGATGGATAAGTTCATCAGCCTACCCATATATAATAGATGACAAAAAAGAGTAAGGAATTTTTATGCAGGCTTAAGTCATTATGTGATCAAAATACCAAGGAATTTTTATCTCCTATAAAAGGAAACTATACATCATAAAAGTCTGAGTATATACTGCTCTATGCTCTATAAATGATAACTGCTTGGTAGAAATTTTTCAGTGCATTGGGATCAGAAAACTGGAATAAACCTTAGATACTATCTGGTTTAATCCCCTTGTTTAGGCAAAATGTGAACTAATGTAGTTAAAACCCTTTTCCAAGATTATAGAGCAAGTTTGGTGATTCAATCAACATATATTTCTGTGCACATACTCCTAGGTGCTAAGAATATAATGTACACCCATAGTTAGTGTCAAAGCCCTAGCTAGAACCTCCTTCTTTTTATGACCAAGTAGTCTGCTTTGATTTCCCTATGGTGTCTTTGTAAGCCTGCATACCAACACCTGAAGTGCAAAACTTATGTGGTAATCAAACAGATCATAGTGGTCTCTTCCATTCTATTAATAGGTTCAAATTCCATTCACATCACAATTCATTCTGGAGTTAGTTGACGAGGTTGATCATTTAGTTTTACTTATTAAGAAGGAGAAGTAAGGAAATAAGTCACAGAAAGTTATACTGATCTCAGCCTTCCCATACATAATGAACTGTAGCTCTTTCTTAATCAAAGGCCATGTTTTACTATTTTGACAGGGAGGGAAAAACTTCAATATCTTCCTTCTGCCTTTCCAAATATGACCACAAAAGACAAAAATTAATGTGGAAAAGTTGCAAATTATTGAAGATATGCATGTAATTTATATTCTCAGTCACAGGAAAAACAAGTAGAAGTGAGCTTGGTATGCTATAGGGCTTTGGTAAAAATACCTAACTACATTTACTGCCAGTTCTTTCTAAGCTCTGTTCTTACAGATTATTAGGCCTTGGGGAGGGTGAGAATAAAAACAGCTCAGGTATGCACAAAACACTCTGGAACATCTACCTAGGTGATGGGCACCACAGTACCCAATACTAATTAACGGAGATGTAAGGAAGTTTCTGACTTCTCAAAGATTTTTTAAAAATTAATTTAATTTTTAAATTTATGATTGACATAATTTTACATGTCTATGGGGTACAATGTGATGTTTTGATATATGTGTAAAATATATAATGATCAAATAGGGTAATTAACATATTCATCACTTTAAATATTTATAATTTCTTTGTGATGAGAACATTCAAAAACTTCTCTGAGTTTTCTGAAATATATATTATTGTTAACTCTAGTCATCATACTATGCAACAGATCACCAGAACTTATTCCTCCTAGTTGTAGCATTGTACTTCTTGTCCAATTTCTCATCATCCTCCCTTCCCCTACCTATTGCCATCCACTGGTAATGACTATTCACTCTCTGTTTATATGAGGATAACTTTTAGATTTCACATATGAGTGAGACATGCAGTATATGTCTTTCTACGCCTGGTCTATTTCACATAACATAATGTCCTCCAGGTTTGTCCATGTTGCCGCAAATGATAGGATTTCATTCTTCTTTATGGCTGAATAGCATTCCGTTGTGTATGTATACCACATTTTCTTTATCCACTCATCAACTGATTGACATTTAGATTGATTATATATCTTGGCTATTGTGAATGATGCTGCAATAAACATAGGAGTTCAGATATCACTTCAACATACTGATTTCATTTCCTTTGGGCATATATCCAGTAATGAGATTGCTGGATCATATGGTAATTCTATTTTTAATCTTTTGAGCTACTTCCATACTGTTTTCCATAATGTCTATACTAATTTACCTTACCAACACCAGTGCGTAAGGGGTTCCTTTAATTAACATCCTCACCAACACTTATCTTTCTTCTTTTGATTGTAGCCATTCTGACTAGATTGAGGTAATATCTCACTGTAGTTTTGATTTGCATTTCCCTAATAATCACTTTTTCATGTAACTATTTATTGGCAATTTGTATGTCTTCTGTTTTAGAAATGTCTATTTGGGACTTTTGCCTATCTTTAAGATCTGGTTATTTGGTTGTTGTTGTTGAGTTGTTTAAATTTCTAAAACATTAGGAATATTAATGCTTTATCAGATATATAGTTTGCAAATATATTCTCCCATTCTGTAGAATATATGTTGTCTCTTTGTTGATTGTTTCCTTTGTTGTGCAGAAGCTATTTAGTTAGATATAATCCCTTTGTCTATACAGTATTTACCTTTCTTGCCTACCAATTTAAAGTTTATCTAAAAAATCTTTGCTTAGACCAATATCATGGAGCATTTTCCCTATGTTTTCTTTAAGTTGTTTCTTAGTTTTGAGTCTTACAAATAAGTCTTAATTATTTTTGAGTTAGTTTTTATATATATGGTGCCCAAAGATATTTAAGACACATTCTTTGATTCCAGAATCATAAAGATGAATTAGTGTGTTGACAATTCATCCTTATAAATTCAGTATTCAATTTATTTCACTTAAAGAAATGCTGGAATTGAGTACTATCAAGTGTTTAACTTGTACTACACTAAGTACAAGAGATTAAAACTGAGTACATTTTGGATCTTTTATAAGGAATTCCAGGTTAGATAGATTCTTCTCTGTCTTTAGTGCTACATATGCCTTAAAATGAGATATTTATAAATTATATGAAGATTTTAGGGAAAATTCCCAACATTTGCTCTGAACTTTCCTGACTAAGATTTCAAGTTTCTAATATTGGATGGAACTCAGATCCCTATGTCTTCCTCTGATACCTAGTCAGTCACAACAATTCATTAATCATGTCTTTATGCAAAGTTCAATTTTATAATAATTACCGCACATGCGTTCTAGAAATAGTAACATCTTTAGATCTGCAAATGATCTGTGGGTTCTTATTATCCACATCTTTAATTTTATATAAAAAATAGAAACTAAAATTCAGAGAACTGAAGTCCCTATAGGTGGAAGGTGGGAGAACTAGAGTCTAGCTAGAACTGCAGAGAGAGAGAGATGAAAGAAAGGAATGTAAAGTGGAAATGGAAAAAAAAAGTAATTATTTATTTTATTAAGGTCTCAGAAATTTGAAGAAAATCATATTAAGGTGGAATGTATTTCTATGAATTTTTCATACAAATACCTTTTGATCACCAAAAATTATTGTCCTACTGCTTGTGCTGAGTCTCCCTTTTGCATTTCAGTATTTCTCACTCTAATGTAGAGTATGATTAGCAACCAACTCTATTCACTTTGTATTTTATGAGCTTTTATCTTTTCAGTTTTTCATATGAAAATATTTCCCAATCTTTTCTAAGTGTGTGAGTGTTTTGTGATTAAGCACAGGGAGTTTTTGTAGAATGAAGCTTTCTGATTACAACATATTCTTTAGTACACATTACACTCAACACACAGGGAAAGTGATTGCTTACTTGATTTTTCTCACTTGACTTCTCCCCAAGTTGTCCTCAAATCTGTGCCGCATTCTTCCTTGAACTGACACAACCCTGGGACTCTAACCAGCCCTTTATGCAGATAATTCTCATTTCCAGATCCTAAAGCCATTCCTGAGCCTGAGTATTATGTGTCCAGAAGGCTAACGAACATTTCTACCAGGCTATTGCACAGTGATATATTAGTCTTCCCAGAAATTCAACTGCCTTGACTTTGTTTCTATGGATGCTACTGCATTGTTTAAGCCATTCAGGTTTAAGAACTTAAAATCATTAAGAACTTAAAATCAACTCATCTTCTTGCACTTTTAACTTCTTTTCTTCACTCAATCACTAGATCCTTCTGATTTTTGCTTTGCAACTCGTCTTCCTGATATGTAAAATGAATTAGAAAGTAAATTCATAGTTTTAATCTTAGAAGGGATTGGTAGGTTAACAGAGCAGTATGGAAAATACCACTGAAAAGGATTTTGATTGTGATCATTTGTTCACTCACGGGATTGTTTTCCATGTTTTGTTATGGTTACAGGTTTTTGGCCTAGGCTGGAAACTTAACTAGCTTTTGCTGAGGGAAATATTTTTGAAGTTCCAAACATGTAAATGTGTTTGGGGAATATTTTGCTATACATTAGCTCTACTTATAACAAAACTTTGGAAACCAGTTGAATTTTTTCTTAGTGGTCAGGGGCCAGCTCTTTTTTTTCTTTCAGATTGGTACTGATTTAACACCACCATTGCAAGCAAAGGCACACACATTAAAAATCTTGAGCTATCAGATATGAACATGAAGTGCTGCCTGTACCCACACTCTGTCAGTGACTCACAGGAGCCTCGTTACTTTGGCAAAAATTCTATGTTCGTTTAATAAGTTTGCAGAGATGGACGCAAACTTGCTTTATTACTCTCATCCCTCAGCCCAGAAAGCCAAATCCTTTATCTGTACAGCTGCTGCCTGATTCTCCGAGTCTGAGGATGCCACTCTCTCTCCTCAATCAGCAGCTTTGGCAATGAGTCAGGTCTGCAACAAAAATGTTATAAAATCTCTGTTATCCTGCCTCCTCTTTCTCTCTCCCTCTTCCTCGTTGATTAGCAACAGCAAGAAGTAGCTATTTCCACTAGTGCTGGAGGGATGAGGGGACAAGGTGGTCTGACCAGAACAATGGTGGGGCTGGAACCACAGAATAGATAGTAACAGCCAAGTTTGCAACATGATACAGAGACAGGGAGGAAAAACATATCCTGGTTTCTTCCTTTCTATCTCCTTCTCATCTCCTGGCAGGGCCTCCCTTTGCTGGAACCTAGAGGGAAGCAAGCTGGTGAAAACCTGGGAAGCGTGGTTTGCAGGATGCAGACCCTCAGGAAGTGCAGGGCATGGCCTTTGAGCTCACTGGCCAAGACTAGCCCAGGCAGAATACTTTCTGAACCTTGAAAATCCAAGAGTGTCTTTATTTTACACTAGTAAGTGAGTCCTATCTTGGCTTGCCATGGATTTCTCAGTTGTAATCTTATCTCTCTAAAATTTATAACATTGTTCTGCTACCATCTACCTACCAGGCTTTTCCATAAATAATTGGACTTCATTTTTAACCTCTCATTTTATTTTTCCCATAGCAATTTATGTATTCTCTGTTCTTTATTCTTGGAATTTAGGAATTACGCCAGATAGATCCCAAGATTATCCTGGTACTTTGGGATGCCTTTCAAATTACAAATTCAAGGTGGGCTTCTTTTTCTTTATCTTTGGCTAATTTTCTATATTATTTGTGCTATTTTTTTCCTTTTACAATTCTCATTACTCATGAATTATCTCTTCAATATTTTTCTTCCAAGCAGTTTTCTTTTTCAATTTTCCAATTATTTTCCTCACAGTTTCTATTACTATGTTTTGCCTTAGAGATTTTTCCCTCCTGTTTTCTAAAACAAATAATAGAGTTGCTAGGCTAGGATTTTCTATGGGGTTATGGTTTCTTTGTATATTGAAACACAATACTTAATTCATAGCAGATGCTTAGTAAGTAATTATTGGATAAAAGAGTATATATTAGTTAATCACAATTATGTTCAGTTTACAGATTATAAAATAAATGGACAATAATATAGATATATAGATATGTGGTTATATTATGTGGATTACTGTTCATATATAAAAATAATGCTGCAAACATAAACATTTAGATTTCTAAGACTTACTGCAATATATACAAACTAAATAGAAGTTTTCTTCATATAGGGAAATCAGGAAATAATGTACAAGACAAATGCAGATTTTTCAATATGCTTTACCTGTAATTTTTTTATTTTTGTATTTAAAACAGGAAGCAATTTCTCAAACCTTGTGCTTATAGAAATATATGTGTTGCATCCTTCAAGTAATAGTAGACAAAACTTTCTGAGTTCTATTCTTTACTAAGACATTTAAATGTTACTTTGTTATCGCAAGTGTGAATAAGTATCATAATGCTATTCTAAGGAACAATTTTTTAAATGATATACATGAGACTGAAATTTTAAGAGGAGCTATGTAATATTTTTATCATATTAATATTAAACCCACTTTTATAAAGCACCCAGCAACAGGATACTGGCTTAAAGTGAATAAAGAAAATGGAAGCTATTACCTAAGTATTTCAGACACATTATTTGAATTATAAATGCATGTGTGTATGGAATACTTAATCTTTTATCTATTAACCTGAATTTAGAAATAAAAGAAACTGCTGTCTCTTCCTCATGAATTTCCTCTATGCTTTTGTTGATTGGTAGATCGTGATATAGAACACTATTGAAGGGATGATTATAAATTGCATCTTAAGTATTGCAGACAGTTTGAGTCACTGAGGTATTTCAATGAAGCAATTTATTTATTTGGTATTTATACATAATAACATACATTCAGACTGATGAGTTTCGACCTGAGTAATGATCACATAAACCAAAATATAGAACATTTCCATCATCCTTTGAAATTGAGAATCCACAAATGCTCTATCTACTCCATTTAGTATTGGGTACTGAGGGGCCCATCTGAGTTTTGGGCTATCCACTGTCCCTTTCTTTTCCTCTTCCAATGCAGTCAGTGGAATTCTGGTCTTGGCATGGAGACATCAGTCACACTAATGTAAAAAGAGTCTCTCACAAAGGAAGCGGGGTCTTGTGTAAAAATCTAGGAGTTGAAACTATGGGATATTTCATCTGATGACAATGCCAAAAAGTGGTTGTTCGCACCCTTGGTGTCTCATATGAATCACCTGGGAGCCCTCAAGAGAAACCAATGCCCCTTCCTTGGTGCTCAGGCTTATAGACCTCAGGCTCTTTGCTATTTCATTCATAGGCAATTTTCCCAAGGGGTGAAATAATCAGACCCTGGCTTACTAGAAGGAGAAGGGGATGGGAAGTGATAATAGCACAATAAATATAATTTGTCAAAACTTTAAAATGTTTCTGTACTCTGCCAAACAATTTAAAGACATTATTCCATTCATAAGTACCATATAAGGTAAATATTATTATCATCATTTCTATTTTACATACAAGAAAATTGAGTCTGAAGGATGTTAACTAACTTATTCAAACTTACACTTACCCACAGACAGAGACAGGCTTGAACTCAGTTCTGTTTGAAACCAAATCTCTTGCTCTGAACCATTCTGCTGTGCTGCCACCCATCGCGATACAGTTGAGTTACATCATGGCCATATTTATTCTAACAATTCTTACTTCATCTTGATGAGGAGAAAATTAAACTTGAAGAATTATTTTTCTCTTATAAAAATACTGGATTGCACATGTAATTATGCACAAAATAATAATGTAATTAAAAAACACATACATTGTATCGGCACAAGTGAAACCTTGAATTATTATATAGATGATTTTTAAATACTTTAGATTTCTAAATATAGCCTCCATAAAATAGGCTGCTCTATAAGACCATGATGTATTATGGCATAATATGTTGTTTAATACAAATAGGAGTCATTATGTTTACTTTCCAAATATAAATATTTCTCATTTGTCACATTAGTTCTAATGTCAGTTATAATATTCATAATAAAAACAGCAACAAAGCACTGGGTTTTTTTGTCAGGCATTGTTCTTAGCAAGCTACATCTCAATCTACATCTTTTTTTTTTTTTTTTTTTTTTTTTGAGACAGAGTCTCGCTTGTTGCCCAGGCTAGAGTGAGTGCCGTGGCATCAGCCTAGCTCACAGCAACCTCAAACTCCTGGGCTCAAGCAATCCTGCTGCCTCAGTCTCCCGAGTAGCTGGGACTACAGGCATGTGCCACCATGCCCGGCTAATTTTATATATATATTAGTTGGCCAATTAATTTCTTTCTATTTATAGTAGAGACGGGGTCTCGCTCTTGCTCAGGCTGGTTTCGAACTCCTGACCTCGAGCAATCCGCCCGCCTCAGCCTCCCAGAGTGCTAGGATTACAGGCGTGAGCCACCGCGCCCGGCTTCAATCTACATCTTTATGTATTACTCACAGGCCCCAGAAAAGAAAGTACTTTGTGTTTGTGTGTGTTTGTGTGTGTGTGTGTGTCATTTGAGTTCAAGTTTATGAAAATTAGGAAATTAATTTCAGAATAATACCTGGCAAATCTGAAGAAGTTGGAGAAAAGTAAGTAAAATCTATTATATTCCCAACATTTCTATCTCTATCTAGAGTTTCCTCCCAGCAAGAGTGGTGAACTACAAGACATGAAAAGTCTGCATACATGATGCAGCCTTAATTTGGTTTGTCGGGGAAGACTTCCAGAGACTGGCTGCACATGGCTCATGCACACCTCTTACCCACATCCCAGGCCTTGAGCCATCAGCTCCTGAACTCTAGCGTCAGTAAGTCCTCTTGCTTGGGGTTGAAAGATTGCTGAAATTATACAGTCATTGCCTCTTTATCAATTTTGTTTTTTTTCTACATGTCCAAACTATAATAACCAAGATATATTTTGTTGAAACATTTAGTCATTTTTGTTAGTTATAGTGATTTGTATACTTTCTCCCCCAAAATCCTAAAAATATTTTTTCCAGTATGTGTTAACACATGCAGTTTTTTTCTTAGAAGATTTACAAGATTTTTCACAGATAAACTTAACCATTTAGTGTCTGTTTTGATGCAATAATTCTTCTTCATAATTAGAATTTTCGATAAAAATCTACCCCTTTTTTTCTAGGCCAATTCCATTCACAGCAAGTGTTATAAGACATACTGTACCTTTTCTTAACAAGTTGTATTTTGGTATTTAAATGATGATCCAATTCTCACTTGTTATCCAATCTAACAATCGCCATGCTTCCTTCTGGGTATTCGTACAAAAGAATGTTTAACATGCTGGTTAATTTAAATATTGTAGTGCATTGCTGACAATTTTGTTTCTGTTTAAAGTCCACAGAAGTGATGACCTATGTTGGATATAAAGAAACCAAAAACTTATCTTTTGAGAACTCTCTAAACCATAATCATTTACTCTAACCAGTTCTAGAGCTTATTTCCTGGGTTTCCAATTCCCAGGCATACACGTCCTCAAAAAATAAATCAATTAATAAGAGCCAAGAGTTGGCTATCTATTTGTTTAGACTGTAAAATCATGAAAAATAGTCCTTTGCATTTAAAAAAAATGTTTTTCCCTGATAAAACTAGCTTAACATTGGCAGCATGAAAATCTGGTATATATTTGGAGAATGCAGTAACAATGGGGAAATGGCAATTAAAGGAGGGCATTGTAGGGGTGCAACAGAATATTTCCCCTTTCACCCTCTGAAGGTGTGCTGAAAATGAACTGACAAAAGGCAGATTAACAGAAGAAAAAGTATATGAATTTATTTTAATGTGCATAGCACAAGGAATCACAGGAGAATGATCACCTGATAATCCAATGAGGTCCAGATGCTTTTGTACCTTTTTCACAGGGGAAGGGAAATGGGGGTGGGTGTGAGAGTGAATGATTTTAGGAGAGATGAATGAACCCAATGTTTAGACAACAGGTAGTAAAGAATGCTCTTTAGGAATCAAATGGGACTTGAGAACAGACAATAGCTTGTGAGGGTTCTTCTGGGCTGAAGACATAGCATTTAATTTTCAATTTCTTTCTCTATGATATGAGTTTTGATCCTTTCTGGTTTCAGGGAAGGAATGGAAGGCAATTGTGCTCCTCTTTGAGGGTTCAATTTTTGGCAGATAGGGAACTTCAGAGAATAGTTTCATCCTGTGCTTTGGGAGAGACAGAGAATTAAGAGACAAAGTTCAGGAGGGAGTCAAAAAGACCTTGAACTTGAAGCTGTTGCTTTAGTTCAGCATGTTATAGCACCTTATTTTGGGTATCTTTTTCTGAGCCCTCAACAGCACAAAATAGCCCAATTTACATTTAACTTTTATCACACTATTTAAATCTTTCTAAATATTAAAGGTTAAGAATGTCATCAAGTATAACAGACTCTGAAAAAGAAACAAACATCATCATGGGAGCCAATGAGAAATTGATTATAGTCTTAATTTGCAGATGTATCCCCTTATTGTAAGGAAGTAAATCAGATTGAACCCATCACTTTTGTCTTAATGGGATCACGTGAGATTAAAACACACAGCCAGAAAAATGAGGTTCATTAGTGGGGTTTCCCCAAGATTAAATCAAAACAATATAGTTAAACTCTAATTGTATGATAAATTCATTTTGTATTATTATAATTCGTTAAAAATGGTTGACTTGGGCTTATTTTTCACTGTGTCATGATTGAGTAGATGTGAATTTTTGTGAACAAAAAATAGATTCATTTGTCATTAGTGATCCCTGCAGTTCTTTATCTGTAGGAAACTAGTGATCTATTAAACCCCCTAGGTTAGTTGAAGATTTTTGGCACTTGAAAGTCCAATCATGTCACAAATTGAAATATTTTAATTTAAAAAGATCAGTTGGTCTTTAAAAATGTGATAATGTTTACATCTTTAAACACTTTTTTGCAAGTGACTTTAGTGTGGGTAATGGCAATAGCAGAGAGATTGTGATTGAGCTGGTCTACACTGAAGCTACTCAGAAACCAACTCTTTTGAGGCTCATGAATTAGTGAATACCATATAGTGGTCACCACTGAGAAGAATCTCAGAATTGCTTACTGAAAATGTAAAATGGACATAACATCTAAATAAAACAGCAGAAAATAGAAACTCAAGGATACAAAAAATAGATTTTCTCTAGTTTTACTCTCTGAACATCCAAGACCACAGATCCCAAAACATTTTTAAGAGCTGATAAAAGCTCCCAATATTGGGTGGAAACCACTGAAGGGAATGGGAGGCATTAAAAGAGGAACAGAGACTAGTGAAAGAACACATACACCAATCATGATTAGAACTTTCTATAAAAATCTACCCTTTTTCTAGGCCAATTCTATTAACATCAAGTGTTATAAGACATATTGTACCTTTTCTTAACAAGTTGTATTTTGGTATTTAAATGATGATCCAATTCTCACTTTTGTCCAATCTAACAATCTCCGTGCTCCCCAACGCCATGGCATTGGGTCTTAGCAAGCTTGAGTAAAAGCACACTTCCTGAAGATTAAGGATGCAACTTGAAGGGGAAATGCTATACAACAGTGGGAATCTAACTTACAATGGCCAAAACTAGGAGGAAAGGTTCTCCTAAACCTACTTGAGTTCAGGCATGCTGTGGCAATGGACTTACACTAAGACTCCCATAGATAAACCACAGCTGCTGGAAGCAACTATTTTGGTAGAGCCATTTCAGCACCATGACACCTATTGTCACACCTGATGCCTCTTCTGCAGTGATGTTTAGGAGGGCCCAAAAGCAAGGTGTGGCCGAGATTGTCTTGTAGGGTGTTATCACCACTTGAACAAAGAACACTGACTGTCACTCACCAATCAGAAAACTCACTCAGCCTCCTTGGCGAATGGGAGGCAACGCGACAAGAGGCCTGGAAGTCTTCAGGAAAATATTTCCTCTTGAAAACCAAAGCAATGAGAAATTAACAACCCCTATACTAATAATAATTATCATTAGTCTCATTTACTGAATTATTTTATTAGTATTAAAATTACCTAAATATTGTATTTTTTTAAATTATGGGGAAAAGGGAACTACTATGTTTTGAATGTCTACTATAGTCATAATACTTTTATTTATCTCATTTAATTTTTATCCTAACTTATCTATGAGAAACTAAGATTTAGACAAGTTTTACTCATAAACAATTATAATCAAGTGGTAATGCCAAGAATTGAACATATGATTTCTGCCCCTGAAATGCTCTATTCACCATACTTTTTGTTTGCTTCTAAACTGCATGAATCAATGGAGGTGAGAAAAGTCTTGACAATGTCATATTTCAGGGACACTAAGGGGTTGTTATTTAAAAAATTACACCATTATATTATATATCACTAAGAAAGAAAAAACACTGCCAATTAAACCATAATATAGATAGTTTGCTTAGTAATGGTAGGATGAATCTGATTATTAATGAAATTAAATGATAAGATGCATTTGATTATCACAGATGTTAAAATCTGAAAACAAATTAGTTGAATTGATGAAAATTTGATATATTTAAGCTAAGAGAAAACTCAAACTTGAAACCCAAGTCCCACAACTTTATATGTGAGAGAAATGATTGGTCTTGGTTTAAATTTGATTTGTAAAAATACTGTGAACCAGTCTAGCTTTTTGATAATAATCACCCAAAGAATAGTTTAATGCTAATTGCTATTTAATAATATGCAATGTGATTCAACTACAGTTAATATTGGAAAATGGTTGAGTCATTTTTGTTTGTGTATAATAAGAATGAATTAAAAGTTTAACATATAAATATAATTCTCTTATCAATAATATACTTCCAGATACAGAATGGTTCTTATTGCTAAATTTTTATCAATCAGCATATTTTAAAAATTTGCAGTTTTTGACTCTTGACTCAGTATAAATACCTTTTTGTTGACTAAGTTAATTTCACAAGTTTTTATTTATAGCTTTCCAATAATAACCAACAAAAATGGCGTATGACTGAGACAATAATTATGATAGTTATTAAAATAGCAACTCTGGAATCTATATTTCCCTCACAAGAATGGCTATGTCTTACTCAATTTTCATAATGTTGTTATACAAAAGGAAACTACCTAGGAAATTCAGATGTTACCATTTACATAACTTATAAAATACTCTATAAAATTATTCCATAAAATGTGAAAATAGTGAATTATCCCAGATTTCTTTGCTCTAACATAAAATATTTATGTCATTTAGCAATTGACATTGCCCCTAAACCCTACATTTTTCTTTCAAGGAGCTTTTATGCTTATCTCATAGTTTAGAGAATGTAGTGTGTAAAGAAAACTCTGTAAGTGACACTATTCATGGATTAATTTATGAGGAACAAGAATTTTTAATCACTTCCTTCTTCACCTCACCTCACCTGTTCAAAAATAATCACAGAAAGAGGTTTTAACTCTCTCTCTCTTAGTTTTTGAATTATAGGTAAGCAAACTTAATCTTAACATTGTTTGCTGTTAAGGTGGGTTGGGTTTAAGAAAATGTACCCTCTAAAATGTATAATATATCATCATTCTAGGGTAATCTTCTCTTTAAGGTATCTTTCCTTCCAAGGGCATATCTAAAGGACGAGATGATATTTTAAAGTAGGCTGTATAAATAATTGTTATTCTGGGCGATAGCACTGCAAAATGAAATATATGACTCTCATCTATTTACCCATCCATCCATCCATCCATCCATCCATCCATCCATCCATCCATCCATCCATATGCCGACAGAGCCCTCTTCTCAGAATAGTTGGCTTTTATCTAATTAAATTGTGTAAAAGAGGGTTGTTTTCATTTACACTGCTGTTTTTAAATTTCTTTTTTTTTTCCTACATTACCGGGCTATATCTCATGTTACAGCCGTCACATTCTGCTTGGTAACATTCTGCTTTCTTTCCAGGTGTGAGCGGAAGGAGTAGGGACCAGGAGGCCACACCTTCCTTCAACACCACCGTCCGAGGTTCCATGTGTGGCCTGGGCTCTGCCGCAGTGGCAGGAAGCACAGAGAGATGCCCCAGAAAAAGTGAAAATATCAGTGGGGAAAATTTTTTAGATGTATGACTCATATAATAGCCTCTATATTGTGAGAGAAACAACTTAAGATCTTAATTCCTTCACTCAAGTTATTTTAATGTATTTGTACTTCCAGGCATTTTTATATGAGCAGTGTGAATTAGATATTTAATGAGTAACTCTTCCCCAAAGGGCAGTTTGGGAAAAAGAAAATGAGTCTTTGCTGTCTTGTTTTTATTCAGAAAAGTTAAAATAGTTTTTTTCAGTTCCATGGAAAACATGGAATATTTTTATAACAGACTATCATTCTATTTATTGGAAGAATATTAATTATAAAAATTCACACTATAATGTCAGTATCTGGGAATAAGTGGTGACAAAGAATTAGCTCCTGAAACTTGTCACCACGGAGGCCACCGGAGAAGGAGGACGGGCTACCTGACTCAGGAAGCACATGTTCATCTTTGACTTGCATGTCCTCTGAGCCTCCTTCTAACTCCTGTATTTCTCAAAATGTCAAACTGGGATCCAGAGTCTTTTATTTCCTTTTCTATTTTCTGAAATAACTATATGGATATTTTTGAGGCATTTCTTTTCTCAGATCCTTGGACATAAACCCCTAATGACTTCCCACCATGGAGAACTGAGATCATGCTCCTCCAAAGCTTCAGCCTCTCCATTTTCATTTAAAAGCAAAGACCAGAGTCTGAACTACAGAAATAAAATGTATTTCTTATTTTATATAGCTTTTTTTCCTTATGTGAACCTTTACAGAATGAGGCCTCTGTTCCACTTTACGCTCTGAAATGTCTGAGCTGCAGACACTATGCCTCTGCACCCCCATCTACCTGGGAAGTCTTCCACTGGAACAAAAATTGCTCCTTCAAAGCTGAAATACCCTGACAGTAAGATTAGTGGAGAAGTGAGTTCCTGCTCCTATGTCTCTCAGGCTTTCCCCTTTCCAAATGCAAAGGGAACTGTTGGCACGCTCAATAATTCTCATAGTTATGCTCTAAAACCTTACTACCTTTTACAGGAACACTTAGGGCTTGTCTGTTTTCCAAGAATCTGTTAGGTATCCTAAAATCTAGACTTACAATGCTATTATCAGCCACCATGTGTAGTGTTCTCAGGGGGAAAGAGGGAAGATAGAACATATAGAAGAAAAGAAAAGAAAGACTTAAATTAGAGAAAATGAAAATGGATGTAAAATGCTAATCTATCTGGAACATTAGTAAATCCAAGTCTATTGTCCAAAGCCTTTCACATTTGAATTTCAAGTTCAATTGAAAGATACCTCCTTTGGAGAAGTTTAATAAGCCCCTAAATCTTCTCACATGCTGAGAAAATTTGCCACTATTCATGGCCATTTTTGAAAATTTGCATTTGACCCATATTTATGAGAAAGGCAAACTTGCAGTAATTTTCCTCTAGTGTGATTACTAATATGTAGATTTATTTTCACATCTTATTTTTTTCTTGTTATTTATCCTGTTTTTTTTTTCTTTTTACCCCATTTCTTCTATTAAATTACTGGAAGTCTTATTGTTTGTTTTCATTTTCACATTTCATTTCCATCTGTTGGTATGGAAATTATATTCCCCTTGATATTTTTTTTAAATGGTTACCATAGGTATTTTAACATGCCTATTTAATTAAAATTAATATATCTTTCATACAAATAACAGATAATACCTTAACTCCATTCACCTTTCCTCCCATTCTTGCTAATTTTATCTAATATTTTGGTTCTATATTGCCTATTTTTGAATCACAAATCAAAAATTATTTTAATTGCTGTAGTGATTCCATAAATTCCTAGTTTTACTCACTCATTTTCTAATATTTGTGTTTTCTATTTATTTCTGCATCTCAGGCTTGCTATCTGAAGTAATCTTCCTTCATTCTGAATCATACCTTCTAGGATTTCTTTTAAGGAAGATGGGTAATAAATTCCATATTTATGTGTCTTTATTTCACCCTTGTTCTTGAAAGACACTTTCACAGAGTTTAGAATTTAGTGGTGTTTTGTTTACACCTCAGTTGTTCAGTTTAGCTTAGAATGTTCTCAGAGCCAACTGTTCACTAATGGATCCACTATCTCAGCCTTATTCATTTCAGAAGATCCGTACAGAATGGCCATTTTAATGTCTTCCTAATGTTTAGGTAAAATATTTGAAAAAAAATTGTGGTATTATATGCTTAGATAACATTACTCAGTGAATCTCTTTTGCTAGAATTTTTGATTTTTGTAAATATGAGCCCCTGCAGGAAGTGATTTCATAGTTTTATATAGTTTTCCACTGAAGATATATCAACTACTTAAAGATGTGTATTAGTGTCCTGGGCTGCTGCAATACATTACCACAAACAGGGTAGCTTCAAACAACAGAAATCATTCTCTTGTAGCTCTGGAAGCGAGAAGTAAGAAAGAAGCCGAAGTGTGTATGGGACCTCCTCCTGTCCCAATATTTTTGGAGAGACTCCTTCCTCACCTTTTCTGGCTCCTGGCGGCTCCATAGGTTCCTTGGTTTGGGACCGCATGACTTCAATCTCTACCCTACATGGCCTTCTGCTTAAGTCCTGCTAGCTCTCCTTTTCAGTCTCTTATAAGGGTCCACCCTAACCCAGGATGATCTCATAAGGTCCGAATCCTAATTACATCTGCACACACCCTCATTCCAAATAAGGTCACATTCTGAGGTTCCAGGCAGAGATATCTTTTGGGGGCCACAGTTTAAACCACTACAAGAGGCATCAGCATTTGTATAAAACCCTTGTAGAAAAATTATGCTTTGAGAATAAATTTTTAAAAATCTGAAAGGCTGCAGTAGAAAAGCTAGACTTTTAGCCAGTATGTAGGATCTGCTTGCTTTTTAATCAATTTTTTAATTTTGTCAGTGGAAAGTTAAAATACACAATACATTGTACTGGCTCACGGGGAATAAGTTGGTAAGACTTTGCTGTTCTCTCATCCACATGCCTTCTGGCATCAGTGTTTAGGATAAGATGAGACCCCTCATTACATTTTGTATGATAATTACATTAGGCATTGCCAGATTTGCCTGTTGTATAGATCTCCATGTTATATATATAACTTACAAGGATACTTAAAAGGGTTAAGAAATTTTTGTGCTTTGCTGAAGATGTTATGTTAAATACAATTTCAAAGATTCAGTGTTCTGTAGAAAATACCATGGGAAAATTAGATGAAATGGAGTTTTGAAAGATGCTGGAGTCAAATTTTTCTAGCTACTGCAATCTTCTTCTCTTATAAGTAATTTTGAGAATGCAATTCTCGAGGTATGTGCTGTCATCCTTCTCTTTTATGTCATTTCTTAGCAGAGTGGAGTCAACCTTAAACTATAATATCTTTCTTATACAATTGAAACAATCACAGAAGCATGTATAAGTTTCTTAAGGTTGCCATAGTCAGCATGATATTGGACATGTCCAGATTTAAAACCATCTAAGTGATTTTAATGCATGTGAAAATTACTGATGTAGGAAAGACCATGTTTTTTCTTTATTCACAAGCCAGTATAGACAGCATGAGAGTCTGTTTTTCACAATTTATTTAACCCTTAAAGTGCTAACTCCTTGAGCTTGAAGAAAGTTATTCCTTCTTTATTCCAGCAAAGCCATTTATAAAATTGTTCTTATACAGAACTCAAAAGTCTCTTAACTAATTCACTCACATGACATATACAGTAAGTGTAGACTGTCTTACAGGCAACATTTGTTAAGTTGAGAGAGTTAATTCAAAGCCTAAATGGCTCCATTTTAAGCAAGTACCTGAGCGGACTTTCCCCCTGGAGGATGTGTTCTTTTCTGAACACATTTTGGCATGTGGCCTCTTTATTTGGTGGCCCTTGAAGGGGCTCTCAAGTGTCTAGAATTTTAAAATGTAAGTGCCCATTCATAAAAATGATTGAGGCCCTCCTTCAATCATGCCATATATTACAAATGATTGAACATAAAAATTTAATGCTATTTGGAAAAAAATACTGGTTTACTATGTTCCTCAAAGAACAGAATTTTATATCAAGACACTATTCTAAAGATGATCTAGCTCTAGTCCAGACATCCTGAGTGGTCACCCAGGGGTACTGTTTTCACTATTCTGTTCATTGCACTACACTGGCTCTGAACAGGACTATTTCTGCCCAGTAGTGAAGACAAATTACCAAGATGCCATCTGACTGAGAAGGTACCTTTGGAGAGTTACTGTGGGAGACAGTAACAGTACTTTGTGATACCAATAGCAGTGAGAAAAGCTATAAAATTTAAAACCAGTCACTATTGGTTATTCTGTCCTTCTAAGAAAAGCAGAAATGCAGGAAAACAGAAATGCCATTGAGAGAATTCTTAAGAGTCCTCTGAGCTCATCTGATAACCCTGGCAAGACTATGGATATCAGCTATATCCTGTGACTTAAACCATTCTGCCAGAGTGCCAGCCCAGGCCCCAGAGTTAGGATCTAGGAAGATAAACCCCCAAGGATGCTATTCTCTTAACATCAAGGGGGATATTAAACTCTGTAGGGCAGATTCAAACCCCATTCAGCAGAAGGGCTTTTGTATACAAACACTAACTAGCAGAAGTCCTGGGTAAAATAATCCATTACGATTTTGAAAATCAGATGAGAAATCTGGACCTTGAATGCTGAGTTAGACTTCATCTATTAGGGGGACTGGGCAGGAACTCCCCGCTTTCTTCAGTTAAAAGCCATCTTGTCTGTTTTTACAGAAAAGAATCTGGAACCATTCAGTATACTGCAGAGGAGGCTCCCTGGGACTCATGATAATATAAAATGTCACACCTGTCTCTTAGACCTGTAAATGACTATTTACATATGAGAATATTAATGACAATAAACAATATGAACAGTTGTCAGCACATATATACCCAAGGAACACTGACCATTCTTGCTGAGACCACGGGATAATGGATCTCAGATTGTGAGGCTGGCATTAGGTGACAGAGACTGCTTCAAGAAACAGACATAGCTGATATAAATTGAGGATAGGAGCAGAGGAGATAAGGATCAAGTCACTGAAACAAAGGGCTTGAGCACTCCGCACATCTGCCTGCTCTGTTCTTCTCCCAGAGCCTGTGTCAGAGGCCATGTGCTCTGGCAGCCTCCCCAGAGGCAGGAACGACATGATGGTCAATGGTGGCTATAGTTCAGGTAGACCCAGGTCCTGTCTTCTGCCAACCCCATCCACCTTCTGGTGACAAACCAGTCTTTGTGTAGAACTTGCTTCACGTGGCTTAGAAAGTTCTTACTCTTTTCTCACTCTTGCACCAGACTTGGGCAGAAGTGGGAAGACTGCACAGAAGACCACCAGGTGTACAGTAATTAGCATTGACCCAAGTAGAACCAATCAGAATCCTCCAAGGTCACCTGCTAGAATGATCAGGAAGGATGTGATTTTGATTTTCCTGGGCTTATTAGCCAAAAGGATGACGTAAGCAACTTCCTGTGTCCGTCTTGTCCAACACATGAAGGCAGCCTGCCAGGGAATGAGTGATTTTAACCTCTGGGTCCAGCAGAGCTCTAGGACTGACAGCTGAATGGCAATAAATTCATTTTACTTTACATAACCTAATCTGTGTTGGATTTATGTCACCCGAAACTAAAGAAGCCCTAACACAGAAAATCAGAAAAGTTTTATTCACAATGGCTATGTAACTTGATATTTACTTTTACCTTCTAAACTTTGTACCACTTCCTGTTCTTTAACTAGATGGTTATTAGTTTTGAGTATGGATTTCTGCTTTGCTCCTGTTGTGTGGCTGTGATGTGACCACTGATCATGTCATATACTTTACATCTAAATCTATACGCCAAGTGTCCTAGTTTTCTTAATAAAAGGAAAGGGACTAAAACTTTACGACACTGGTTAATTAACATAATAACTTAGGGAAATCAGTATGATCACTCCCACTCATAGATGTGGTTATCCATATACATCCTGACTACATACCATACATATAATATTTATATTTTTTAGCTCTTTTGTGCAAGAACATATAAGTGTGTCATTAATAACATTAACAACAAGGAAAATCAAAAAGCACACAAACTCCATTTTATGAAAGCACAATGAGTTGCAGGAATGCTATGTAAGCAGACCATGAGGATACAAGCTTATTTTCCACTTCAGGAGTGGTTAAGTGTTTTCTCATTTTAGAAACATTAAATAAAAGATGATAACACAGCCTTGTTAGAGATGTGATGTAGTGGAGAACACAGCCACCCAATGTCAAAAATAACCTCTTGAAAGGTCTACATGTCACAATGTTCAATTAACCCAAACCAGCTGATGAAGCCTAACTTATGAGCTGCACTGCAGCAGTTTCTCCCAGCTCATCCTACCATTGATTTGCAGCAGATCATTGGTCCATCAGGATGCCTTTGGCCATAATTATTCCCAGTTAGTATCCCTAGTCCCTAATCAGGGCCATCATTGGGTAGAATTTATAGCTTACTTAATTTTGTGAAATATTTATGGTGAGTCTATGTGAGACCCTCAGGGCTTCATTAAGACTCTGTCATGATTAAAAACTTTAGAGTGAGGGAACAGTTGCATAATATTTTTGATGCTTCTTTTTGTCTTTGCCAAACTCAAATCTACAAACACAAATGGTCATTTTGCACAAGGCATTGCATTAGGAGCATGATACAAACCTGAACAGAAATAGCCTCTGCTCACAAGAAGTCTGTGATCTGATTAAAAGGACAGACACAGGCTATAACGCAAATGTTACCACATATATCCCATGCATTTTTGCAGGAAAACTCTAGACCAACATTTCAATATTTTGATAGTTTCCATGTAAATCTGGGTGTGCATTTCTCTTGATTTCCATTATAAGGGATGTTCGGTATCAATCAGAGAAATCCCGAATATTTGAGATGCAGAGCCTCTCACTGGCAGAGTCCTATGGTCCCTTGAATGCATGAACATGGGCTTCATTGTGTTTCTATGACAAGGTTGAAAAGTTTATGACAATCATTTGAGAGGATTGAATGAGTCTCCCCAATTCAAGTTTATGGGATAAAAGCATATCAAGCTTCTTATTGATGCTTTGTTTTAATTGTCTTCACAGTATCAGAAACAACAAATGTGAAAATATAGGAGCTCAGAATATCAGCTTGGAATTATTAAGAAGGTAAGTTTATCTTACGTAGATGTGGAGGGTTTTTTAACTGTAATTTTTATATATATTTATATATAATATACATATTTATATATATTATATATAATACATATATATCTCACCTTGAACATAGGTAATTACACAAGAGAAATTATATAAATATTATTTTTAATTGATAAGTAAAAAATTGTATATATTTATTGTGTACTTGATGTTTTAATATTTGTATACATTGTGGAATGGCTTAATCAAGCTATTTAACATATGCATGAATTATGACTTCAAAAAATAAAATGTGAGTAGAAGCATAGCTTTATTTTTTGTGATCAAACTTAAGTCGTTATCAGCTTAAAATATCTTGCTATAACTATAGGATGTTTTATGTAAACCTCATGGTAACCACAAAGCAGAAAGCTATGGTAGATGTAAGTATTAGTTTTAAAGCACTTGTACAGTTACAATTGATAAGCCTAACACAGAAAGAAATGGCTAAGATCAAAACGTTATTATTTTGTGTAGATGACACTGTTGCTCAAAATTAGAAAGTAGAAATATGTATTAATGCCTAGTTGCAATCTTATTTCTGAGTTCAATAAAATAACAAAATTAATTGAAGGTACTTAACTGTCATATCCTCTGTAGTTCTCAATCATTTCCTCATCTTCCCAATAACAAAAGAAGTCATACTACTTAACTCTTTTTGCTAAATCACTTTGACTTAGAATGCCAGTTTCTCTGGGACACCCAAACAATTTTTTTTCTTTTTTGCCTCTTTGACACTTAACTCCTATAGGGACATTCCAATAAGCATTTGTAAATGACCAACTATTTCAAAATTAAGTTTCAAACAAAATTTCCTTTCAAGTTAAGGAAATTGGTGAACCAACTAAAAAGTCTCTTTCATTAGATCTCTTTGTACTTATAATCGGGCCCATGAGAAATGGCCTATGGTTTGAAAAATGCAATATATGCAATGTTAATCTGGCAACTCACTTTCCTGGGATCTTTTGTAATTCGGTAATAATTAATCAAAAGTCCTGTCAAACATAGATTGTCTCTGTAAATGAAGAATATTTCCATTCACTTTCAAATGACTCCTATTTGAAGTTCTTTTCTGGTATGATCTACCTGCCTATGTTTATAGGGCACTCTGGGAAAGAGCAATTGTATTTTGCTCTTAAAATAAACAAGTTTCTCAGAGGTGATATGATCATCTTCCTCTTGGTTTTACCTTGGTCTCAGAGTGTCTGAGTTTCCTTTAAAATTTTCTAGGTGGCTTAAGGGTTCAATTTGAATGGTGAATATAAATTGTAAGCTAATGGAGGAAGCAATCCACATTTTGAGGGCTTTCTGTGCCACAGCGTTGAGTGATGAGGTATACTAACATTGAAATAAAAAAAATGTTTTGGTAACAATATATAGAAAAAAAACCCAGCAAATAAACAAATGGCTTGGTTTTTTTTAAATTTCATGTTATTTCCTTCCTTCCTTTCTTCCTTCCTTCCTGCCTTTTCTTTCTTTTCTTTTCTTTTCTTTTTTCTTTTCTTCCTTTCTTTCTTTCTTTCTTTCTTTCTTTCTTTCTTTCTTTCTTTCTTTCTTTCTTTCTTTCATTCGTTCATTCTTTCTCTCTCTCTCTCTCTCTCTCTCTCTCTCTCTCTCTCTCTCTCTTTCTTTCTTCTTTCTCTTTTCTTCTTTCCTTTTTTTTTGTTTTTGTTTTTTGTAAATATGCCCTTTATGGAAGAAGAATTAAGTTTCACATCTGCAATGGAGATCAACTACATATGTTATTAGAAATTCTTGTTATAAGGAAGTTTTGTCCCTTGTTACTCGTTTACTTAATTCAGTATAAACTCATGCATTTTTTATACATTGGTATATAAACCAATTCTACATTATTTATTGTATTAAATTGTTTCTCTTTGTCCACTGGGGGCTCCTTCAGATTGGCTCTTATGCTCTTTTGACATATTCACATCTTTTTGTTTGTTTCGTTGGTTTTGAGCCTTTTATTACATTATGGGACCACGAAATGCTCTAGGATCATCTTATATTTTTCCTGCCCCACTCGTAGAATTAGCCATTTCTCCAAGGTGTGCTCATTGTACTGGGGTATCACTGCTTCCAGGCTCTCTCAACAGCCAGAGCTAGGAAATGCATGCATGTATTCTAACATATACATACACACATAGCTATAATTATGTCTGCATTTATCTTATATACATCTAAAAATAAACATGAGTTCATATTGATTTCTCTGATTCTAATCTTATACCGTAATGTTGGTTATAGCCTTCTTCTGTTTCTTTATTGTAACTTCTTTCTCTGACAGAATGGGACAAAATATTCTCATGTTACACATCCAATAAAAGGCTGATAACTAGAATCTATATGGAACCCAGGAAAATTAGCAAGAAAAAAATCAAATAACTTTATCAAAAAGTGGGCAAAGGACATGAACAGAAACATTTCAAAAGAAAATAGGCTAATGGCCAAGAACCATATGAAAAAATGCTCGACATCTCTAATCATCAGGGAAATGCAAATCAAAACCACAATGAGATATCATTTATCTCCAGTGAGAATGGCCTTTATCAAAAGGTCCCAAAACAGTAAATGTTGGCATGGATGCAGAGAGATAGGAACATTCATACACTGCTGGTGGGACTGCAAACTAGTGTAACCTCTGTGGAAGGTAATAAGGAGATACTTCAAAGAGCTACAAGTAGAACATTTGATTCAGCAATCCCATTACTGGGCATCTACTCAAAGAAACAAAAGACATTCTATAAAAAAGACATCTGCACTAGAGTGTTTATAGCAGCACAATTCACAATTGCAAAGATGTGGAAACAACCCAAGTGCCCATCAATACCTGAATGGATTAATAAAATGTGATATATGTTTACCGTGGAGTTCTACTCAGCCACAAACAACAATGGTGATGTAGCACCTCTTCTTGTATCATCCTGGATAGAGCTGGAGCCCATTCTACTAAGTGAAGTGTCACAAGAATGGAAAAACAAGCACCACATGTACTCACTATCAAATTGGTATTAACTGGTCAACACTTGAGTGCATATATAGTAATAACACTCATCAGGTATTGGGCAGGTGGGAGTGGGGAGGAGATATGCACACCTAATGGATGTAGTACACACTGTCTAGAGGATGGACACACTTGAAGCTCTGACTTTGGTAGGGAAAAGGGAATATATATAACTTAAACATTTTTACCCCCATGCTAAAATTAAAATTAAAAGAATAAAGTAAAATTTAAAAAGAAAGAAAAAAAAAAGAAACTTGGATCCCATTATTACTACTATGTTTTAACCAATAGAAACTTAATGGAGCTTTACAATAGTTTGCAACAATTAAACTCTACCAATCATTACAGAGACTGGCCCATGACAGAAATCATAACCATTGAGTCATATCTCTTTTGGGCTTAATGTGTCTAGTTCCTTTAATTCTACTATATAAGGGATAACATCCAATTCCTTTACCAAATACTTTGTAATAGTCATACTACCTTGTGCTCATACAACTGTGCTTGAAACCTGGTTCATTGTTTACTATCTGTGACCTTGAGAAAGTTATCTAACTTCTCTAACACATGATGTCTTCATTTGTGAAATAAGCTTAGAATCAAATTTCTCATAGGAGCTCTGCTAGGGTTACATATGAAGTTATCTAAAATATCTAGCACAAAGCTTGGTAGAAATTTAACACATGGGTGATTTTACTTACAATTTTTGGAATATTTATGCATAGTTAAGGTAATATCTTTCTTATAATAGACACTATTCTTAATTAAAATAAAGATTACAATAATCAAAATACTTATAATTTGGAAACCATTAATAAACAAAATATTTCTCCATTTCTTACATAATATTTCTTGTTTTTCTGTGCAGTGATAATCCATATTCATATTCTCTCAGAGATAAGGGCCTGCAGTATTTGGATCACTTTCTTAATCATCAGAAATAGCCCATCATAGTTGGCTACAGATGTAATGAAAGTTGTTCTCTGCACAATATTTCCAAACTATGTTTTTAAAAAATTATATAATTAAAGACTTACAAAAAATGTACAAAAACCATACAAAGAAGTGCTGGATATCCTTTGCAGAATCTCCAAATATTATTATTTTACTATATTTCTTTTATTTTTTTCTCAATCATTTTTAAATAAGTTGCAGACATCACATTTCTTTATTCTTAAACACCGTAGGGAATATTTCCTAATAGTGGACAACCAGAATACTTTATTCTGTTCTATTATTTTTTGTATGGGAAAGAATATTAAATTCAGAAGTAAAAAAACTGCCTACTTGAACTACTAAAATGGCTATGCCTGTCATCTTGGAAAAATTACATTCCTCTCACAGGTAAAGTGAAGTAGATAAAGGTGATTACTCACTCTTCTTTAAGGACTAAGATAGTGATGGTTATGATGGTGACGGTGGGGATTATAATAAAAAAGTATTTTATAAAATACTAACACTAAGGTCTTGACCAACAGCCTCATATTTACTTGGTCACTAAGACCAGGGAAAGATCCTTACAAATTATTTTTAGGACAAAATAGTACTAGTTAATACCTAAAGTTAGTAGTGAGTCAAACTTTTCATAAAGGAGAGCTTATTATTTTTGATAATATCAAACTAATAATAATGTCTGCTCTATATGCAAATTAAATACTAAGTGTTTCTTTGGTTTGAGTCATCCACACTTCAATTAGTGTTTTTCCTGAGCCATCATTTTTTTTCAATCCTGCTTCAATTCCTCCTTCCCATTTTAGTTGGGGTTTTTAAATTTTTGGTTGACATAATAAAAATCTTATATAACTGATACTGATACAGTAGTACATTTTCTTTTCTCCAGCAAGATGCTGAAATATGAATTTTGATTGTGCTAGCAGCGCGACTCATTTTTTCTTTTCTGGAAGGCATTAGCATTCTTAAACAGGGTACATACTAATCATGGTTGTGTACTTTTTTATGTCAACTAGAGAGCAGTCTCTCACTTATAAAAGAGCCAGCTAAACGCATATTGTAAGACTGACACTTGAGGAAGCTTAGTCTGCTCATTGATTAAGAGCAATTACTGGTGGAAGGTTTGGCATTTTTGGCACTGTCACTAATTCAATTTGAATTTGAGGCAAGAGCACTGCTGTTCATCTTTTAAGAAATTTTCTAGATTTAAAGGATGAAAAATATTCTCAGTGAATCCAGGTATAAAAATGTCATTTCTTAATCATAACTTACTTTATAGAGTTTCTTTGCTTCCTAATGACAGAATCTCATCTTAAGCCCCTTTGATTCAGAATTTAATTTTAGGCCTTGGGGTTGTCATTACAAGTCTCTCCGTCTTGCTTAGAGCCAAAATGTCCTAGTAGTTTTGATATGTAACTATTAGATAAAATTGAAAATCTCTAAGCAGTGGTACAGTGGGGATGTAGAAATATTTTTAAAATGTATATAATAGATATTTGTACTTGATTGAATTGGTCAGGTTTCTATGCTTCTGAAAGGTTTCATCACTGTAATTAGGCAATTAGTCAAGATTGAAACAGATCATATAATATACATTTATATAACTGACCAAATTAGAGTTGATATAGGACTTCTTTTGGAAGATATACAAACACAGATGAGATGTTTATTTGCCTAAAAATATAATTAGTCTCCATGCATCATTTGATTTATTTGAAAGGGATCGTGCTTGTCTGTACAGGCAGCGTTATATAGCAGAAAGAGTATGAAATTTGGAAGCAAGTATAACCTGGTTAGATTTCTGGCTTTATACTTTAAGGTTAAAGTAGTTTTGTCACTGTAAAATGTGGATAGTAATATTTATGTGAAAAGTAATGCCAAATGTTTAAATATGACAGTGGGTCATCTTGGTTTCTCCAAGAAACAGATGTCATGATGGGATTAAATGTGGGAAAATCTATTAGGGAACATGTCTGTGAAGAATAAAGGGGGAGGGATTGGGAACAGGCAGGGGAAGTCTTGGGGTTATGATGCATGTTGGGCAACTGTGAAAAAAGAGGCAGGATAGATTAACTAGGAAGCATGTCAGAGCACAGTGGAGTCCAGAGGAAGTTTCACAGGTGAATTGAGGATTTTCCAAGTAAAGGTTGCCTGTTGGAGGGATCTCGTGTTAGATAGCTATGGGCCGGCACTGGTGTCACCACCACGGCCATTCATTGACTGGTAGCAGCCCAGAGGGTCCTGGTGTCAGGAGAAACCTGGTGTGGAGGGAAGGGTGAAGGGCTGGAGCTGGTCAGTGTTGCTTCTACAGTAGGCTCTCCTGAAGGAGATCTGAGCAGTGACCTCTGGATATCTCTGGTTAAGGTAACTCAGTAAAGAATAGCTAATACTGTAAGGTAGCATTGATCAGAAAAAAAATGTTGGATTTTCAGGAAAATTTTTGATTAGAGTTAATTAGTAGTTTCATAATGTATTAAGTTGATATATTTAAAGAAAGTTATCTTGGTCAAGAAAGCAATGCAGAGAAACAGATTAGGAGGAAGAAACTGTAAAGTGTTTGTATTTTGCAAAGGAGTGAAGTGAACCAAGAATGTAAATTAATCTGATGAAGCAAAAGCATAGTTTAATTAGATGGACTTGAGGCTATAACTGTTTGAACATGCCCTCTCTTCATGGTAATGGTTTTATTATAAGAAAAATGGCATGCAAATAATGCAAGTGTAGCTAAGATAGAGAAAAATGCATGAGCTAATCTGTTCCATCTAAAGAGAAGATTGCACCTGGAGTTTGCAAAGTATATTTAATGTATTTTGTATTTTTTATTTATTTTTAAAAATTTATTTTATTTTTTATTTCTTCAGAGGTGGAGTCTTCCTCTGTCCCCTGGGCTGGAATGCACTGGTGTCATCATAGTTTACTGCAACCTCAAAGTCCTGGGATCAAGCAATCCTCTTGTCTCAGCCTCCAGAGTAGTTGGGACTATGGGCGTGCACCAGGACACCCGGCTAATATTTTTTATTTTTTTTATTTTTAGAGGGTATCCCTATGTTGTCCAGACTGATCCTCAAATGATCCTCCTACTTCAGCCTCTCAAAGTGCTTGGATTATAGACGTGAACTGCTGCTCCTGACCAACACTTTTAATTAATCTATAATAAGTCCTCCTGCTAATATCATAACACATCTAGTGTAGTGTAAGGACCTCATGACAGTACAGAGGATCATTAACTTAAAATGATCTGACTTATAATTTTTCAATTTTACAATGGTGCAAAAGTAGCACGCGTTCAGTATGTTCCTCTACATGATGATGGAGTTAGTCCTATCCACACATAACTTGTGAAGAGATTGCATTATAAATATTCGAAAATATTATCTTTATATGTCTTATAAACTAATATATATTAAAACTCAATTTGCATCACTGAAGTCTGCAACCATTTTTGATAACAATAAAAAATAAAGTTTTTATACTGAAAAAGATGGAAGCTAATCTTAAAGCTTATTCTGAAAATCTTTGGGTTTTGCTATTAAGATCTGCTCTTCTGTGATGGTTCCAATTTTTTCACATCCTGACCAACACCTTTTATCAATCTATTTTATTATAGCTATCCCATAGGTGTGAAGTGATCTCTCACTGAAGTTTTGATTTGCATTTAACTAAAGACTAATGATGTTGATTATCTTTGCATGTGCTCATTGGCCATTTGTGTGTGTGTGTGTGTGTGTGTGTGTGTGTATGTATTAAGAATTGCTTTAGTTTGAACTAATATTTAAATGAAAAAATGCAAGACTAGCCTGGGAAACATGTGAGACTCTGTGTCTACAAAATGTTGAAAAATAAATAAGCCAGGCTTGGTTTCACATGTGTGTAGTCCCAGCTAGTCTGGAGGCTGAGCGGGGGAAGATTGCTTGAAGCCCAGGGGTTCTAGGCTGTAGTGAGCTACAATCCTACCACTGCATTCCAGCCTAGGTGACAGAACAAGACCCTATCTCTAAAATCAAACAAATAAATTAATAAATGCAAATTGCTTTTGACCTCAAAATCATCCATGTATCAAATGTGTAAGAGAAGTTTTTGGAGACATTTTAAGAAACATTAATAATTAAATCATCCATATTGTTAGAGTATAAAGATTACTTTGTTCAAAATTTTATTGCAATACTGTAAAGGATGATAAAAACATACAAATGAGATCTGCTTATAATTCCATTTTAAAAACAAACAAAAATCAAATGCATAATGAATGCACTAAAGATACAGAAAGTCTGACCTTAAATGACACTCTTCTGAGGAATTTTATCCAAATGAAATTTATTGCATAGGATTTATAGCTTGATTTTGTCAACTTTAGGAGATTTTTATACTCTTCAAATAAATTATACAGTAAGTGTACCTGATAACTGTAGTTCAAGTCCATCAGGAGTGAATTTATAATCAAAGCAGATTTTTTTATCTGTATTTAGTCAAGGAATGTTTGCACCATTTAAATGTTCACACCAACAAAATTTTCTAATAAAAATAAATTTTCATTTGAACAGAAATGTCAAAGTGAATTCACTATCCACAGACAAATGGGCCTCTTGCAATCCTGTAGGAGATTTTTGTGAGTACTTAGAAGACATTGCAAGGATCCATGGATCCAGGAGGGTCAACTTGCAGGCAGTTAGCCTTTTTTCCCTGTCTGTTGCATTGCCTGTTCTCATCTTTACACTAATAGTTACCACACTGTATTGCACACGTTTTTATTACTCATGGATTGCTGTGTGATCCCAGGGTAGGCACTAGTTCTTATTTGCTTCTGAATCCTCAGTGCCTAGAACAAATGAGATATTTCCATTTTAAGTTAATTTAAAACAAAAGAGAATTGCTATGTAAATAGTATATATAAACCATATCAAAAATTTTGACAAGGTTTCTCGCTAGATCCCTGTGGCATAACAAGTAAATATGCTCTTTATACTGTGCACGCACGTGCACACACACAGTATTAAACCCTTGATAAAATCCCTCAACCACTCTCCAGAGCTTTCAGGATTAAGACAAATGATCTTCTTGCAAATTCTGCCAAGATCAGAGCAGTGTCTGTTTCCTTCATCTTCCCTGGCGCCCGCAGGGCACCTGTATTTGGAAGACTTGGCTGGCCTCTCCTGATCAGTTCCCACTCCGCCACTGGGCACTACTTTTGATTCCAGCAGGAATGCACTCACCACAGAGCCCTCTCTGCTTTTGCACACACCATGTCCTCTGTCCTTCCCCCATCCGCTGAGCGCCTTCTCCTTCATTCTTCCCAATTCCGACTGAGCATCCCTTCTCCGTGAAGACGTCCCCACCTCTCATGGCCTCTCCCAGATGACCCTTTGTCCTGCCGCTGCTCTTTTCACATTGTACTATAAATCTTGATTTACTTGTCTCTTTTCCCCACTAGATACAATTATCTTTGAAAGCAGAAGCTGTGTTTTATTTGACTCTGTGTCACCACCACTTATTTTAGTTTCTAGCAGCAATATTTGTAGAATTAATGAATTATTTATGAGTGAATAAAAGCAAGTAAGAAGTAAATTTGACTTAGAAATCTCTTGCTCCTGTGTCTGGGAGGAGAATAATAAGATTAAGATAGGATAAGCGGGTATAGAAACAGGCTTTGAGCAAGAAAAACTGAATTCAGTTCAGACTATGTTGAACATGAGTAATGGGGTGAGAGGGACATCTGAGTAGGTAATAAGGTTTAACAGATATTTATGCAGCACCTGCTACTGTCAGGCACAACACTATGCATTAAAATGGGAGTCACCTTGCCCAGAGACTATGTCTTCAAGCCCTCTCTCAGGTAATTAATTGGTCAATAACTAAAAGACAGAGGGATACTAAAGGCTGGACACCTTGCAGCATGACCTCCTGGAACAAGCCAGGCCCCCAAACTTCCTGGGATCAGA